>NC_140025.1:24792436-24969936 GCF_964263955.1 Coregonus lavaretus | reverse complement strand
AGAAGCTGCGCCGGTAATTGACCGTGACTCTTGAAGCATACAGAGAAAGAACTCCATCAGACCATCATAAGAGTGGTCGTCTGCCACTGGCCTGGAGTCCGCGTTTAAATTGACATTTCACCACCAATTAAAGTTTGACAGCTGTTATCAGATTTCAAAAGTAGCATAGATGAAACCACATCCCACAACATTGGTTGTGTTGATCCAGGTATATGCCTCAATGCTAAATTCATGGAAAAGATGAGCACCGTCTAATTTCCTGGTTTTCCTCACTTCATTCAGTGCTTATTTTTCCATTAATTTGGGATTTAGGCATATTTTGGTCTACGCAACCGATGATGTGGGTCGTGGTTTCATCTTGATTGTAGACTACCTTAGGTCTTGATTTGATTTGAAAATGTCCCTTTAAATATTTTACGCCGTTCATCCTCACCTCAAACTCTAGTCAGTCCTATCCCTTTCCTTACCTTATTCCTCCATGTTTCTTAAACAACTCTTGTTTTTAAATTGTGTCTGTTGCCATATTAATTACACCGCCTCAGTCTCGCCATGGTAACAGTTTGTATTCTCTAATTAATCACAGCCCGCCCGGGCTCCCATCATGATTCATGTCTTGAAAACACACGGTGTCACGTTCGTTCATGAACGGGTCAGACCAAGGCGCAGCGTGATATGCATACATGTTTATTTGAACCGAATAAACAACTACAAAACAACAAACGAAATGTGAAGTCCAAGGTACACCAACAACATACCTCAACACAGAACAAGATCCCACAACCCACTAGTGCCAATAGGCTGCCTAAGTATGATCCCCAATCAGAGACAACGAGCGACAGCTGCCTCTGATTGGGAACCACACCGGCCAACATAGATCTAGAACTACTAGACTTATAACATAGACAATCACAACATAGAAAATCACACCCTGACTCTACAAATAAGAGTCCCCAGAGTCAGGGCGTGACACACGGCTAGTTTGTGTTGTCACTGAGCAAGAGAACGGTGTTCTTGTTGTTCTGTTCCCAGTAACAATATGCTCATGGGTTTGGATATTGTTAACCTGTGTGAGTCGACAATAAGCCTTTTGGTCTGAGGACTTGTGAACTTCAGAATTGTTGCACGAACCTGGGTGAATTTGGGGAGGGATACGTACAGTACCAGTCAAAAGTTTGGACACACCTACTAATTCAAGGGTTTCTCTTTATTTTTACTATTTTCTACATTGTAGAATAATAGTGAAGACATCAAAACTATGAAATAACACATATGGAATCATGTAGTAATCAAAATGTTTTTAAACAAATCAAAATATATTTTATATTTGAGATTGTTCAAATAGCCACCATTTGCCTTGATGACAGCTTTGCACACTCTTGGCATTCTCTCAACCAGCTTCACCTGGAATGCTTTTTCAACAGTCTTGAAGGAGTTCCCACATATGCTGAGCACTTGTTGGCTGCTTTTCCTTCACTCTGCCGTCCGACTCATCCCAAACCATCTCAATTGGGTTGAGGTCGGGGGATTGTGGAGGCCAGGTCATCTGATGCAGCACTCCATCACTCTCCTTCTTGGTAAAATAGCCCTTACACAGCCTGGTGGTGTGTTGGGTCATTGTCCTGTTGAAAAACAAATGATAGTCCCACTAAGCCCAAACCACATTGTCAGTCTGCTGTGTGAGATTAGACGTGATGATCCTCAGATTCCTACGGCAAGACTCATAAGCGTGAGTCAATCTACGAGAAGCTAAACACACCTAGAAGAACAATCACTCCCAAACTCTGCCAATTTCAGTTGACGCTCTACTTGCGCTATTTGTTTTTCTTCGGTTGTTCTTTCCAGCAATCCTGGAGGATAGATGGAGCCTAAGATTGATGGTCTTTCAGTTTTTCTCTCCTTCCTCTGGTATGTGGATTGTGATGATAAGCATGCGGCCGTCAGAAGACCCTCTACCTGAAGTGCAGAGAGAAGGCCCTGGTTGGAAGTTGGAGCCTGGAGCTAGAGTTGGGACCCATGCCCTGTGTTGATGTTGGCCCGTGGGGCTGGAGGGCTTGCATCGGGGTCAGTGCGTACGTTTCTGAACATGTACACAGGCACACGTGGGTGTCCATATGTTATGATTCCATGCATATGAGCATGAGCACACACACAGACACGTGTATGTACACATACTCAAACACAAAGACTGCATATACTTTCATTATAATACCCACTAGTCTCATCATATCCAGAAGACAATTCACCTTAGTCTCCTTCATCTGAGTTATGACGTTCAGCATGGTTCATAAAAGGGAAAAATGCCTTTTGGAGAAACAGCAGAAGGAACATGCAAATCCCTTATCATTCTTCACCCGTCTCAGTTTTTCGAGGGTCAATTTTCGATTTGACGAGAATAAGACGAGCTCCTAAAATAATCAAGCCACGGCATTACGAGATCATGTCGCACTTAACCCTCATTACATTTCTGTCATCACATAATTGTATGATCATCACATTTTCCCTTCTGTGGATTAGAGACACTTTGCCTTGCAATGGCACCCTATTCCCTTTAGTGCACTAAATTTGACCAGAGCCCTATGGCCCATAGTACACAAGGTAGTACTATAGGCCATAGGATGGTCTTTCTCTTTTTCTCTGATTACATTGTAACCCCAAACCCCAATTATGTTAGTGAAAAGCTATAGGAACACGGGAGTAGTACAACAACAGTGCTGGCTTTTGTTTGAAATTCGTCAAACCGTAGTAAGGTACCCTGAATACACTGGTGCGGCTCCAAAACACACTATGCTGTATGTTTGAGCTTGATTAGTACGGTACATGAGGCTAACCGTAAGCCAACAACCCCTGGAAGGGTTGGTTGGGAACCACTGAACTATGTTTGGAGAGTTCTTGGTGTAACAACAGTGAACGGGAACTTTATTAACTTTGTGAACTAACTCCGTTGAAAGTTGTAATGAAGTCAGAGACTTCATTGGATGGATTTCAGTCTCAATCTCATTTGGTCTTTGAAGAAGAATACAATTATTAGTCAGATCTTTGAACAAGAAGAATATTAATAGCAATTATTATTCACATAAAACATAATTTAACTTATTTGATGAAGACGCTACACCATTATATAAAACATTGAAGAGTGAAACATTTATTGAAAACAATCCAATAGAGTTGGACTTACTAGGGCCAGAAGTTTTTTCTAACCATGTGACCTGTCCCAAAAAAAGATGATCTACAGTACTGTATATACTGAAAAGATTCTGGACTGACCAGTCTAACAATGGGAATTAATGTCCACAAAGCGGAAGGCAGGCATGAGCAGATGGGAATATTCTGGCCAATGAGTGGGCAGATACACGCTTGAGCAACCGGAAAAACTCTAATATAAAATATTTGTTCTTAACGTTTCCGGAATGACACGTGTGTCCACCAATATCAGTACATTCGTAACAACCTGAACATTACAAAACATATAATTAGCATTTACATTTTATGTTGACCAAATTTGAAACTCTCTCATCGACACTCTCTCCCCAATTTTCATGCTGTATTTTCGCATGGACTGATATTGCAGCTGAGTCAAACCTCTCGCTTCATCTGATTTAGGTTACAACAAGGGCCCAGAGTTGTCCTGGTCAGGTCACATGGTCCGGAAAAACTCCTAGCCCTATCAGAACAGGGCGCCCGAAGACAATAATCCTCTTTAGACCAACCCCAAGACACAACTATATTATTCCCTATAGACTCTTGTTGGTTTGGCTACATCTCAAATGGCACCCTATTCCCTATAGTACACTACTTTTGACAAATAGCACTAATGTTGACTCTGGTCAAAAATAGTGCACTATATAGGGAATAGGGTGTCATTTGGGATGCTTCATTTGAGTCCAATACTAATAGGAGATGGCGCACCGCGACAACAAATATTACACACACTAATTGCTGCATAATCAATTATAAAACCCATTGTAATGGCTGTCTTGGGGAAAATTGTACACTGAACAACGCAACATGCAAAGTGCTGGTCCCATGTTTCATGAGCTGAAACAAAAGATCCCAAAAATGTTCCATATGCACAAAAAGCTTATTTCTCACAAATGTTCTGCACAAATTAGTTTACATCCCTGTTAAGCATTTTATCATTTGTCAAGATAATCCATCCACATGACAGGTGTGGCATATCAAGAAGCTGTTTAAACAGCATGATCAGTACACAGGTGCACCTTGTGCTGGGGACAATAAAAGGCACACAACACAATGCCACAGAGGTTTTGAGGGAGCGTAAAATTGGCATGCTGACTGCAGGAATGTCCACCAGAGCCAGAGAATTGAATGTTAATTTTTCTACCATAAGCCGCCTCCAACATCATTTTAGAGAATTTGTCTGTATGTCCAACTGGCCACACAACCGCAGACCACATGTAACCACGCCAGCCTTCTTCACCTGCTGGAAGAAGGAGTATTTCTGTCTGTAATAAAGCCCTTTTGTGGGGAAAAACTCATTCTGATTGGCTGGGCCTGGCTCCCTAGTGGGTCTGCCTGGCTCCCAAGTGGGTGGAGCTATGTCCTCCCAGGCCCACCCATTGCTGCGCCCCTGCCGAGTCCTGTGAAATCCATAGATTAGGGCCTAATGATTTAAAATTGACTGATTTCCTTATAAGAACTGTAACTCAGCAAAATCTTTTAAATTGTTGCATGTTGCGTTTATATTTTTCTTCAGTATAATTGTATAACAGGGCTAGGGCTGGTTATCGGCAGCAGACAATGCGGAGGTGGTGTTGAAAAGTGTCTTAATTTAGATGGGAATTTCATCCCAATGAGAATCAAGGACATTAGTTTAGGACGTTGGTTGGCGATGGAGGCATTGGACAAGTGAATTTGTGTTTGTGTGTGGGACACTTTAAAGACCCAATCTGTGATATTTACAGCCGTTTTGGATACTTTAAATGAATAATCATAAGGTTTAGAAAACATGGATGTGTCATTTTCAGCAAGCATTAACAAACATTTATGAGACTATAATGGAGTGTATCTTGTGAGAGAGAGAGAGAGAGAGAGAGAGAGAGAGAGAGAGAGAGAGAGAGAGAGAGAGAGAGAGAGAGAGAGAGAGAGAGAGAGAGAGAGAGAGAGAGAGAGAGAGAGAGAGAGAGAGAGAGAGAGAGAGAGAGAGAGAGAGAGAGAGAGAGAGAGAGAGAGAGAGAGAGAGAGAGAGAGAGAGAGAGAGAGAGAGAGAGAGAGAGAGAGAGAGAGAGAGAGAGAGAGAGAGAGAGAGAGAGAGAGAAGAGAGAGAGAGAGAGAGAGAGGGAGGAGGGGAGGGGGAGAGAGAGAGAGAGAGAGAGAGAGAGAGAGAGAGAGAGAAAGAAAGAGAGAAAGAAATGGACCAAATAATGCAGTGAGAAGAGTGCAATAGAACTCAGTGCTCATTAACACTAATCAGCAGGCATAATGAATTATGCATTATTAGTTATTTTCACAGAGAATGGCGCCTGCTCCTCTTGCTGATTAATCAAATTAATCTTTATTAATTGATGAGTAAACAGAATGATGCTTGCTCACAGTGTCACCTTGCAGTAGCACAGCCACCCCACTCTCGTTTGGCCTCATCCTCCCAACAGAGCACTCTTCCTGGGCTACTCTGTCCCTCCACCCCCTTTACCGGTAGCAGAAAAAAACATGCTCTTTCACGTCCCAAATTTGTCTTCACAATTGGCAGATATACTTAGCACATATAGAATGCAGTAAAAATAGTGATCTCTCACTTCATTTGTTTCTTCACAACTGGCATTTACAGTACATGTATATTAAGCATTTAAAAAAAGCATAAGATAGAATGAAACAAAAAAATAGGCTTCTTTTTCTCTACTAGCAGCGGCAACCTCAGTGATTGATCCAGTTTATTGTGGGTGTTTTGACATGAATTTGTCACTTGTATGTTATTGAGTGGGAATCTTTCTCTTTTTATCCCCTCTTTGTCTACAGTGATTACACTCCATTTTAGAACAAACGACAAGATGCTGCAAAAGTGCTATTCATTTATTGTGGTGGGGGATTGTCACACGTCTCCCACACACGCACGCACAACACACACATTCTGGTGGATTAGTTATAGGGGAATTTATAGACAGTGTGATCTCAATGTAACAGCTCACAAAGACGAGAACTGACACTGTTGCTGATTTCAAGATAGCTTATTTTCGGAGAGCGTGGCGGCGGTATTTCTCTGATCTCCTGTCAGTTCATGCCTTAGTGACCTCATCAACATCTCTGACACTCTCACTCCTTACATAAAATATCTCTGCAATGTAATCTGTTCAGGCGAGACTATTCTTAGACAATATATATTATTGGCACATTATATTACGGGGGTCGTAACTCAATGATACTTTCTTTTCTGAAGTGCTGCTTCAAAATTAGTTGCGCCTCTCCTCTGTTCTCTCCTCTTCTCCTCTCCTCTTCTCCTCTCCTCATCCTCTCCTCTCCTCCTCTCCTGATCCTCATCCTTTCCTCCTCTCCTCTCCTGACCTGAACGCATGATCTGTTGAAGGGAATTACAGACTGCAAGAGAAGGATGAGTCACATTGACACAGGGAATGAGGGAGAGGGAGAGAGAGAGAGAAAGAGAAAGAGAAAGAGAAAGAGAAAGAAAGAGTGGGTGAGAAGGGACAGATCAAGAAAGGGAGAGAGTAGGAACACAAGATAAGGATGTGTGTAGGAAATGTAGTGTCAGAGAGCGAGAAGAAGATACAAGTTCCACAGTTTCTGCTAGAACAAAGACTCACTGCACAATGAGAAGAGCTAACAATCTGTCTGATTCATAGACAGGGGAGTGCATCCCTCTCGACTTCCTCCTCCCTCTTTTCTCCAACTTGTCTTTCCTCTCTTCCCACTCTCCCCTCACTAGAACAGATTTGACCTGGTTTGAAAACAACTGGCATGTTTCTAATTGCCTACTGGGCTGTATTATAGATATGACACTGTATAGACAGTTTAGCTGACAGAAGGCTGTTTGTTCTTCTAGATGGCCACATAGCTAACAACAATGACAAGAAGCTGCCATGTGGGGAATCGTAGGTGGTTCGCTTCAGCCAGTTAAATCTTGTTCTTGATACAGTGCCATGTCTTGTATTGAGGTGTTTTGACTGATGTCATGTCTATGCTAATATGGCTAAAATTAGATTTAGCATGGACACAGGAACAATACTGACTGAAGAGTAAACGTAAGGGAAGGACATATAAAGGGGAGGTAATGAGGAAGGTAATGGAGTCCAGGTGTGAATCATAATGATCTGCAGGTGCGCGTAATGAAGAATCCCAGGACCGGTGGTTAGTATTCCGGCGACATCGCACGCCGGAGGGGAGGAGCAGGAGTAGACGTGACAGTACCCCCCCCTGACGTGCGAATCCTGCCGCAGGATGACGCCGATCAGAGGGACGACCCCGAGGATGAGGAGCGGGTCGGTCCGGGCGGCGAAGGTGGAAATCACGGATGATGTTGGGATCTAGAATGTCCTCCACCGGAAGCCAACTGGACCGACCCGCTCCTCATCCTCGGGGTCGTCCCTCTGATCGGCGTCATCCTGCGGCAGGATTCGCGCGTCAGGGGGGGGTACTGTCACGTCTACTCCTGCTCCTCCCTTCCGGCGTGCGACGTCGCCGGAATACTAACCACCGGTACTGGAGCCGACCCCCACGACGCCGGGAGTCCAGTAGTGATCGAACAGCATACGCCAGACTTTTCTCGATGTCAGGGGGGGTGGGAGGGGGTGTCGTGGGGGACAGCTACGGGACCAGGAACCACTGGCCTGAGAAGGGAGACATGAAAAGAGGGTGAGATACGATAGTGACTGGGCAGCTGTAACCTATACGTCACCTCGTTGACCCTCCAGAGAACCTTGAATGGCCCCACAAACCGGGGGCTCAGTTTCTTGCAGGGCAGGCGGGGTGGGAGTTTCCTGGTACAAAGCCAGACGCGATCCCCAGGGTGGAACACAGGGGTCTTACTGTGATGGCGGTCTGCCTGTTCCTTTTGAGGATGGACGGAGCGCTGGAGTCTCACGTGACCGTCCCTCCACACTTCTTCTGCTCGCCGGAACCACTCATCAACCGCAGGAGCTTCGGTCTGGCCCGGGGTCCATGGAGCCAGGGCCGGCTGAAAACCCAGAACACACTGGAAGGGGGTCAACCCAGTGGAGGAGTGACATAGCGAGTTCTTGGCGTACTCTACCCATGGAAGGAATCGTGCCCACTCACCCTGCCGGTCCAGACACTGACTCCTCAAGAACCTCCCAGCTCCTGGTTCATCCTCTCCACCTGCCCATTGGACTGAGGCCAGTACCCGGAAGTGAGGCTGACCGTGACCCCGAGCTTCTCCATGAAGCCCCTCCATACTCATGATGCGAACTGGGGGCCACGGTCGGAGACGATGTCCTCCGGAAGGCCATGATGCCGGAAGACCTGCTGGATGAGTGCCTCAGCGAACTGGAGAGCAGTGGGGAGACCAGGAAGAGGGATTAAACAACAGGACTTAGAAAATCTATCCACTACTCCCAAAATGGTGATGAAACCGTCAGAAGGGAGATTGGTTAAAAAGTCAATGGATACAGTGGCTTGCGAAAGTATTCACCCCCCTTGGCATTTTTCCAATTTTTTTGCCTTACAACCTTGAATAACAATGTATTTTTGGGGAGTTTGTATCATTTGAAGATATTTTTTATTGTGAAACAAACAAATAAGAAATAAGACAAAAAAAAAGAAAACTTGAACGTGCATAACAATTCACCCCCCAAAAGTCAAGACTTTGTAGAGCCACCTTTTGCAGCAATTACAGCTGCAAGTCTCTTGGGGTATGTCTCTATGAGCTTGGCACATCTAGCCACTGTGATTTTTGCCCATTCTTCAAGGCAAAACTGCTCCAGCTCCTTCAAGTTGGATGGGTTCCGCTGGTGTACAGCAATCTTTAAGTCATACCACATATTCTCAATTGGATTGAGGTCTGGGCTTTGACTAGGCCAGTCCAAGACATTTAAATGTTTCCCCTTAAACCACTCGAGTGTTGCATTAACAGTATGCTTAGGGTCATTGTCCTGCTGGAAGGTGAACCTCCGTCCGAGTCTCAAATGTCTGGAAGACTGAAACAGGTTTCCCTCAAGAATTTCCCTGTATTTAGCGCCATCCACCATTCCTTCAATTCTGACCAGTTTCCCAGTCCCTGCCGATGAAAAACATCCCCACATCATGATGCTGCCATCACCATGCTTCACTGTGAAGATAGTGTTCTCGGGGTGATGAGAGGTGTTGGGTTTGCCCCAGACATAGCGTTTTCCTTGATGGCCAAAAAGCTCAATTTTAGTCTCATCTGACCAGAGTACCTTCTTCCATATGTTTGGGGAGTCTCCCACATTTGCTTATTTTTTTCTTAAAGCAATGGCTTTTTTTCTGGCCACTCTTTCGTAAAGCCCAGCTCTGTGGAGTGTATGGCTTAAAGTGGTCCTATAGACAGATATTGCTTTGCAGCTCCTTCAGGGTTATCTTTGGTGTCTATGTTGCCTCTCTGATTAATGCCCTCCTTGCCTGGTCCGTGAGTTTTGATGGGCGGCCCTCTCTTGGCAGGTTTGTTGTGGTGCCATATTCTTTCTATTTTTTAATAATGGATTCAATGGTGCTCCGTGGGATGTTCAAAGTTTCAGATAATTTTTTTTAGAACTCAACCCTGATCTGTACTTCTCCACAACTTTGTCCCTGACCTGTTTGGAGAGCTCCTTGGTCTTCATGGTGCCGCTTGCTTGGTGGTGCCCCTTGCTTAATGGTGTTGCAGATTCTGGGGCCTTTCAGAACAGGTGTATGTATACTGAGATCATGTGACACATCATGTGACACTTAGATTGCACACAGGTGGACTTTATTCAACTAATTATGTGACTTCTGAAGGTAATTGTTTGTACCAGATCTTATTTAGGGGCTTCATAGCAAAGGGGGTGAATACATATGCACGCACCACTTTTCCGTTATTAATTTTTTTGAAACTTTTGAAAACAAGTTATTTTTTTCATTCCACTTCACCAATTTAGACTATTTCGTGTATGTCCATTACATGAAATCCAAATAAAAATCCATTAAAATTACAGGTTGTAATGCAACAAAATAGGAAAAATGCCAAGGGGGATGAATACTTTTGCAAGGCACTGTAGATGTGACCAGGGTCGCTGAGGCACGGGAAGCGGCAGGAGCTTCCCTGCTGGAGCGTTTCGGGGGACTTGGTTTGAGTACATACGGAACAGGAGTTGACATAGCGAGTGACGTCCTGCGCTAAGGTGTTCCACCAGTATTTGCCAGAGATGGATTGGGTAGTGCGAGAAATACCTGGATGTCCAGCGACGAGAGCTGTGTGCGCTCAGGTCAGCAGGCAATCCCTTATACCTGTGGGAACGTAAATGCACTCCGGAGGACAATTAGTGGGTGCGGGCTCCCTTTCCAGAGCCTGGTGGATGTCCACATCAACGTCCCAGACGACCTGAGCTACGACTCGGTAGGATGGAATTATGGGCGCATTCTGGACCCTACCCCAAATCGCAGAGACGGGACAGAACATCGGCCTTGGTGTTCTTAGAACCTGGGCGATAGCTCAGTGTGAAGTCAAACCTTGTGAAGAAAAGGGCCCACCTTGCTTGGCGCGGATTCAGCCTCCTCGCTGTCCGTATGTACTCCAGGTTCCGATGGTCGGTGAGAATGATGAACGGTTCCTTGGCGCCTTCTAGCCAGTGTCTACACTCCTCTAATGCCAACTTCACCGCCAGGAGCTCACGATTCCTCTCTGCAGGGGACAGTTTCTTAGAGTAAAATGCACACGGGTGCAACTTTTGTGGGTTACCCTTTCGTTGAGACAGAACTGCCCCCAAACCTACCTCTGAAGCATCCACCTCCACCACAAAGGATGTCATGTGATCTGGGTGTTTGAGCACTGGGGCGGAGGTGAAACTTCCTTTGAGTAGACAGAAGGCCTCGTCGGCTGCTGGGCTCCACACCAACCTACGGGGCCCTCCTTTAAGGAGAGAGTTGAGAGGAGCAGCGACAGATCTGAAGTTCCTGATGAAGCGGCGGTAGAAGTTGGCAAACCCCAAAAAACGATGTATCCTCTTTATGATGGTTGGAACTGGCCATGACCTGACTGCATCTACCTTCTTGTCGTCCATCCTCACACCCTGTGGGCTGATTTGGTAGCCTAAGAAGGAGATGTCCTCTGGTGAAATTGGCACTTCTCAGCCTTGACGAACAGGTGGTTGCCGAGGAGGCGTTCCAGGACTGCTCGAACGTGAATAATGTGATCCTCCAGGGTAGCCGAGTAAATCAGGATGTCATCGATATACACGACCACCTGGCGGCCGAGCATGTCCCTGAACACCTCGTTAACGAATGCCTGGAACACTGACGGAGCATTGGCTAAGCCACATGGCATCACCAAGTACTCGTAGTGACCAGACATCATGCTAAATGCCGTCTTCCACTCATCCCCCTCCTGGATGTGGATGAGATTGTATGCACTCTGCAGGTCCAGTTTGGTAAAGAACCGGGCCCCGCGGAGCTGATCGATGGCTGACGGCACCAATGGGAAAGGGTACCGATACTTGGTGGTGATTTCGTTGAGTCCTCTGTAGTCAATGCAGGGATGTAACCCTCCATCCTTCTTGGCCACGAAGAAGAAACCAGCCGACGCAGGGGAAGTAGACGTGCGGATGAAACCTTGTTGGAGCACCTCTTGGATGTAATCCTCCATGGCCTGGGTCTCAGCCACCGACAGAGTGTAGATGCGTCTGCACGGAGGCACAGAACTTGAAAGCAGGTCAATGGCACAGTCCCAGGGGCGATGAGGAGGAAGACAGGTGCCGTGGGTCTTGGAGAGTACCTCCCGCAGGTCCTGGTATACCTCCGGGATGTGGGGCTGAAGGGCAACCACAGGACTCTCAACCGACATGGAAACACAGGGGACAGGGAAGCAGGTCCTCCAGCAGGGGGCTGATGTGCTGGCTCGCCGGGTCGACTGGTTGTAGACTGGTTTAAAAACAGAAATACCTTATTTATATAAGTATTCAGACCCTTTGCAATGACACTCGAAATTGAACTCAGGTGCATCCTGTTTCCATTGATCATCCTTGAGATGTTTCTACAACTTGATTGGAGTCCACCTGTGGTAAATTCAGTTGATTGGACATGATTTGGAAAGGCACACACATGTCTATATAAGGTCCCATAGTTGACAGCGTTTCAGAGCAAAAAACCAAGCCATGAGGCCGAAGGGATTGTCTGTAGAGCTCCTCGACAGGATTTCTGCAGCATTGAAGTTCTCCAAGAACACAGTGGCCTCCATCATTCTTAAAAGGAAGAAGTTTGGAACCACCAAGACTCTTCCTAGAGCTGGCCGCCCGGCCAAACGCAGCAATCGGGGGAGAAGGGCCTTGGTCAGGGAGGTGACCAAGATCCCGATGGTCACTCTGACAGAGCTCCAGAGTTCCTCTGTGGAGATGGGAGAACCTTCCAGAAGGACAACCATCTCTGCAGCACTCCACCAATCAGGCCTTTATGGTTGAGTGGCCAGATGGAAGCCACACTTCAGTAAAAGGCACATAATAGCCCGCTTTGAGTTTGCCAAAAGGCACCTAAAGGACTCTCAGACCATGAGAAACAAGACTCTCTGGTATGATGAAACCAAGACTGAACTCTTTGGCCTGAATGCCAAGCGTCACATCTGGAGGAAACCTGCCACCTACAGCACCCTACGGTGAAGCATGGTGGTGGCAGAATCACACTGTGCAGATGTTTTTCAGTGGCAGGGACTGGGAGACTAGTCAGGACGAAGGGAAAGATGAAAGGAGCAAAGAGAGATCTTTGATGAAAACCTGCTCCAGAGCACTCAGGACCTCAGACAGGGGCGAAGGTTCACCTTCCAACAGGACAATGACCCTAAGCACACAGCCAAGACAACGCAGGAGTGGCTTCGGGACAAGTCTCTGAATGTCCTTGAGTGGCCCAGCCAGAGCCCGGACTTGAACCTGATCAAACATCTCTGGAGAGACCTGAAAATAGCTGTGCAGCGACACTCTCCATCCAACCTGACAGAGCTTGAGAGGATCTGCAGAGAATAATAGGATATACTCCCCAAATACAGGTGTGCCAAGATTGTAGCGTCTTACCCAAGAAGACTCAAGGCTGTAATCGCTGCCAAAGGTGCTTCAACAAAGTACTGAGTAAATGGTCTGAATACTTAGGTAAATTTAATATTTCTGTTTTTTATTTTAATACATTTGCAAAATGTTCTAAAAGCCTGTATTTGCTTTGTCATTATGGGGTATTGTGTGTAGATTGAAGAGGGGAAAAAAACAATTGAATCCATTTTAGAATAAGGCTGTAACGTGACAAAATGTGGAAAGTCAAGGGGTCTGAATACTTTCCGAATTCACGTTTTGAACGAGAATCATAATCCATCTTGAATATGGTCCATATGTGGTATTCATAATCATTGTTCACCACAATGACTCTCATCTTAATCCGAGCATAAAGTTGACATTGTTTTTGTACCCCTCAGCCACCATAATCTATCATTACACTGAAAGTATTTTAAAGAGGCCCCTGCAATGGTACTTAATGGCTGAGTATCCTTCAGTGGCTTTCTCTGGTGAAAGCTTTTGAAATATTGTGGAGTTTTTGTATTTCCCCCCCCACAAAGGCTTAGACTCTTAGACGAGAGAATCTATCTGAAATGAAATCAGTGATTTAGATCATTCATATGTGCAAAACATACTTCAACAGATAATTATTTTATTATTCTACCAAACACTGAATAAACAGGGCTGTGATGAATGTCATCGGGCTCTGAAACACTACTTAGAAAACAACCACATAGCTATAAAGCAACATTTGTGTGATAAAGAGCTTTGTTGATCGTTTCGGCCCCCTTGAACATTACATTGACAGTAATTTACTATCTTGCCTAATATGTTTTAACCTGGTATATGGTTGATTTATTAACTACTAATGGGGTGTATATGTCATTGTTTAATGCCTGGGGGAGTTTTAGTTAGCGTACCAAATGGCACCCTATTCCCTATGTAGTGCACTACTTTTGACCAGCGCACCATTTGGGGCAAAAATTTTTGGAAGATCCTCTGGCATCGTCATTGCCGCCACATTTGAGATGTTCCACAACACTGTCAGAATTGTGCACAATGTGTCTGAACCCCAGTCACCTTTGACCTCACACACACTCCTTAGTTGTCAGACGAGGAATTACATAAACCAGTGTCACGCCCTTCACATTGAGTACTATTATTATTTCCATCATATACTTTGGGAAGGGTGAGGAAGCATTGGTTTCCCTTGTGAAGGTTTTACAGTGATAGGAATTAAGCAATTTCTTGAATGCATAAACGCCAATGGTGGCTGGAACAGAATGAATGGAATGGTATCAAATACCTCAAACACATGGTTTCCATGAGTTAGATACCATGCCATTTATTACATTCCAGCCATTACTATGAGCTGTCCTCTTACTATCACCTCACCAGCCAGCACCGATGAACCAATCTCTTGTATGCATATATAATCTCTGGTCTCCATCTCATATGCTAAACTGAGATATTTGTATGCTATTGTCGGATGTAGGATTCTGATATATGCAATCAGGCAGAACGTAGAGGACAAGGGAAGGACACATACTGTGCATGCCTGATGCAGGGAACAGAGACCCATGCACAATCACTGTGGAAACTATGGTAAATGAGCCAAGATGGATGTTAGAAGCCATCAGGCCAGGAGGGCAGAACGCCTTGGATTACGTTTACGTCCTAAATGGCACCCTATTTCCTATGTGGTGCACTGCCTTTGACCATTCTCTATATTGGGATTAGGGTGCCATTTGGGAGGCATCCTACCAGTCCCATTCACTGCAGAGACCATGTCTGCCCTTTTTCCTGAGGCTCAAGAAAGGTCGACTGGCTGCCACTGATAGCTACGACACAGGCACACAGCTAAAATAACAACGAAAAGAAAATCTAGCTGCGATAGCTAACAACACACTTAAGCCTTTCACGTTATCACACTCCCAACTAAACCTCCGTCCATGGCTATTATGATGCATGGACATAGCAATTGGCCAGTAGGGTCAGAATAGGGTCAGGTTCCGATTGTAATGACCAAAATGTTAAAGTGAATGTAAAGGATGTTTGTCTTCTTAGATAGCGTGTGAAAAATAGAAAACTCAACAAATCTGCTTTTTTTCTGAGGCTTTACTACAGTATGTGAATATCTTTGAGCTGAGATGCAGACTATCTGGCACTGGTTGTTATCTGACTGAGAAAGAGTCCTTTGCATCGGCTTAACACTGCTTGAGTCCACCATCCCAGCTAACAATAAACGTTCCCACGACTTTAGAGAACGTTCCCTTAAGAGCCTTGGCAGCAGCTAATGAGGATCTCTAATAAATACAAATACAAATAAGGTAATTACCTAACATTTTCATAAGAATGTTCCATTGACGTGCAAGGACGGTTTCCAAGAGACCATTCCCTTAATGTAAAAAATTACTTATCCAGAACGTGGTTACCATGTTCTCAGAATATAGTATATTAATGTTCTAGGCACGTTTAATGGGAACGTTGCAAGAACATTCCTGTGTTTCAGTCGTCAGGATGTTGCTTGATGGTCCCAAAGAAATATTCTCCCTCCACAAAAAAGGTTCCATTATTAAACATCACCCCTTGCTACTGTGTCCGAGCCCATCAATAATATGCCATTTAGCATCAAAGCCCTGATTGGTGAACCACTGATCCATTCACAGCTCTTTGTTTGTTGGCAAGGTTAGGGACACTCACACACACACACAAACAATGCTTTTAACATACAGTGCTTTCAGCGTACATATTTGACATACTTTGACAAACATATGCATGTTCATTTATACAGTAATTATTATAGCTCTGTTAAAAGTACAATCAAGAAAAACATTTTATTGATCATAGTGATTCAGGAATAACAATAAAACAGGGTAAAATGGCCCACCAACATTAGACCACTATACAGAAAGCCCTAAAATTGCTGAAATAAGTTAATCAAATCAATGATAAGAGAATAGTCAGATTAACAGACATGGTGGTGTTGCAGAAAGATCGGAATGCCTTGAACCAAGAGGTTGTGAGTTCAAATCCCAGGTGAGTAATAATTATGAATAATATTTATTGCATAAATTAACATGCAAAATGTAATAATGTGTGTCAAATATGTACGTTGTAAACATTGTATGTTAAAAGTACCTTGTGTTTGTGTCCCTAACCTTTCCAACAGACAAAGAACTGTGAATGGATCAGTTGTTGAGCAAGCAGTGGCTTAATGTGCTCGGCAACAGTAACAGGGCGTGATGTGTAATGAAACAACTTTTTTAGGGGAGAATGTTTCTTTGGGACCATCAGGTGAACTCCTGGCAGCTGAAGCACAAACAGTTCCTGCAACGTTCCCATGAAACGTGTCTAGAACATTAATATCTTATTTACATTTACATTTTAGTCATTTAGCAGACGCTCTTATCCAGAGCGACTTACAGGAGCAATTAGGGTTAAGTGCCTTGCTCAAGGGCACATTTACGTCATTTAGCAGACGCTCTTATCCAGAGCGACTTACAAATTGGTGCATTCACCCTATAGCCAGTGGGATAACCACTTTACAATTGTTTTTTTTTCTTTTTTTTTGTTTCTTTTTCTTATATTCAGAAAACATGGCAACCATGTTCTGTGTATGTTTGGAGGGGAGGTTGATGGAATATTCTGCTAACCCTCAGAAAACTGGACAAAGGAATGTTCTTGCAACGTTCCAATGAAACGTGTCTAGAACAAGAATCTTATATTCTGAAAACATGGTAACCATGTTCTGTATATGTTTGGTGGGACGTTGATGAGTATTGTCCTAACCCTCAGAAACCTGGACACAGGAATGTTCTTGCAACGTTCCAATGAAATGTGTCTAGAACATTAATATTGGATATTCTGAGAACATGTCAACCACATTCTGGGTAAGTTCTGTTTGACATTTATTGAATGTTCTCTCTAACCGCCAAAACATGCTAAATAGGTTCTCAGGAGGTTTTTGCAAACATGCATAGAGTGTTCCCCTAACTAACTGAAACCTGGACACTCAAAAACGTTCTCTCTCCCTAGAATTGTTAGCTGGGATACTCCCGCTAGGGTGTGAATGAGCCAATCAGAAACCGTCTAAGTCTAACCCCTGGCTGGATAAGTCAATCACATTAAGTAAGAGGGGACCATTTCCCACAATGCCCAGTCTCTTAAAATCACCCGGTAAAACATGGCCCATGTCCCAATATGCACTCTACTTAGTACGCATGTCCAACACCGTACTTCATACTACCAAGTGTACATTGGGACACAGTTAGGTCACTGACTGGTGGTCAGCATAGAGGAAACTGCCAATCATTTATTGTTGCTCTACAATTACATTTTTAAATTTTAGTCATTTAGCAGACGCTCTTATCCAGAGCGACTTACAGTTAGTGAGTGCATAACTATTTTTTAAATATTTTTCACACTGGCCCCCCATGAGAATCGAACCCACAACCCTGGTGTTGCAAACGCCATGCTCTACCAACTGAGCTACATCCCTGCCAGCCATTCCCTCCCCTACCCTGAACGACGCTGGGCCAATTGTGCGCCGCCCATGAGACAATAACACACCTTGATGCCTTTGGTTGTCGGTAATTCAGTTATATGTAAGAGGATATCATGAATCTCGGACGGACCTATTTGTCATTTGTGTTCTCTTTACTATACCATGGGGATTGTTTTTGCAGTATCATGTACACATTTAAAGTGCTGTTTAAATACAGTAGACAAAAAATGGTCAGTACAAAATTCATAACAGTTACATACAGTATATACCAATGAAAGAGACTAGCCTGCTGGCTTTACTGGGTGGATAGGAACATTAGCCCGAGCTGTTTAGGAGGGATATCACACCTGGCACAAATGATTGTCTAGTTCTGTTTTTCCTCCTGGGATGTGCCCTATACCTGCACCCAGAGGGGAGTAGTTCAAAGTCTGGGTACAGCGGGTGGCTTGGGTCTAAAATGATTTTGTGAGCCTTGCTGAGGGTCCTGACCTTAAAGATCTCAGCCAAGCCTGTCTGTTTGACTCCAAGTACCTTGCTTGCTGTGGTGATAATCCTTCTCAGCATATTTTTCTGGCTGACAGTGGTATTGCCAAACCAACAAACAATACAAAAAGTTAAAATACTCTCAATGAAAGACTTGTAAAACAGAGTCAGTATAGTACAGTCAACAGTACAAGATCCCAGCTTTTTGAGAAAGTACAGTCTCTGCTGACTCCTTTTGTAGATCAGGTCTGTACATTTACTCCACTGAAGCTCATTGTCCAAGAGGACACCCAGATATTTGTATTCCTCTACAATCTCTATGTTCTGACCTTTGATATATGTTGCAGAGGTAGGTGTTGTTCGCTTCCTGAAGTCTATGCACATCTCTTTGGTCTTGTTGGTTTTGAGGAAAGTTTGTGTAATGTTACCCGTAATGTTCCCCTGATGTTTGAGTGTCCAGTTTTCCGTTAGTCAGAGGAACATTCTATGTACGTTAGTAAAAACCTCCAGATGACCTATTTAGCATGTTTTGGCGTTAGGAGAATATTCCATCAACTTCACACCCAACATAAACAGAACATGGTTGCCATGTTCTCAGAATATATGTTCTAGACACGTTTCATGGGACATTGCAAGTAGAGTTCTTCACGGATCCACCTGTACCCGAATACCCGAGACCCAATCCGGGACCCGAGCGGGCCCGGATCCAGAATTCGAAGTAATGTCACTGGTCTGGGTCGGATCTGATATGAATGTCATGGGTCTCGGGTATGTGTAATTTTAACTGACTTGTCCGGATGGGCCCATACAGATCCAAACATGACTGCTGCAGTAGAGAGAGAGAGACAGAGAGAAGTTTTATCATTTATGCTGCTGCTCTTTCTTTTCACGAAAGTGGAGCATGTTGTTTTTGTTGGCCAATCATAAGCCATCATAGTGGCAATAGGCTACAGTCATAGAGCCTCGCTCCGTGTATGGCAAAAGTTAGGAGATATCTAATCAATGGAAAATTGAATTAAAATGACAGGATTGAAAGTTAAAGGATAGGCTACAATGACCAAGAGGTAGGATGCTACTTGTTTTATTTGTAACTGTAGGATGAGAAAGCTAGCATTTCATTTACATTTTAGTCATTTAGCAGAAGCTCTTATCCAGCGCGACTTACAGTTAGTGAGTGCATACATTTCCATACTGGCCCCCCGTGGGAAATGAACCCACAACCTTGGCGTTACAAACACCATGCTCTGCCAACTGAGCTACAGGGGACTCCCGGTTTTATGCAGTTAAGACAGGTACCAGGTAATCATATTTGATGATAAATAACCTATCAGCTATTAGTCTACTATAGCGCGAGTCAGCTTGGTTGGTTGCTGTCTCTCGTCTCTCCCTCCTCCCTGCTCACCTTGTCGCTGGCTCACTGTACGGCCCCTCCCCCGCCTGCTAGAGCGCCACCTCTCTTCCTCCTCTAGCGCTTTATCAGCTCTGGTTAATAAAGCAGCTTAAAAAATCATTTTCTGCTGCTTCCCTCACTCGGATCGGATTGGACCGGACAAGTCTGGATCCAACCAGTCTATATGGAACGGGCTTCTATATTTCGGAATGGGTCCAACTTTTTGGACCCTTGAAGACCTCTAGTTGCAAGAACATGCATGTGTCCAGTTTCCTGAGGGTTATGAGAATATTTCATCAATGTCACACCAAATATATAGAGAACATGGTTGCCACTTTCTCAGAATATAAGATATGAATGTTCTAGGAACATTGGAACGTTGATTGGAATGTTGCAAGAACATTCCTGTGTCCAAGGACGTTTAAAACATAGGACATTCTATCATGGTCTTGTCTAGTTACCGGCTTGTTTCGGGGGACGTCCCTAAAGACGTTTTTAGGATGTCGCCTGATAGTCCCAAAGAAACGTTCTCCCCAAAAAATAAAACATACACATCAACCCTTTGGTACTGAGTCCATCAAGGCCCTGATTGGTGAAGCAAATAAAATAAAATTGTAGCCAGCATGATTGCCCTGAGGATACACTGGGTTAGAGAGAGTAGGAGAGGGAGTATAGACACATGGAAATGTATCACACTACCGGCAAAGCTGCAACGGTCCATAATACTTGAATGAAAAGCAAAACCTCTGCACCCCTTTTGATTTGAACAAAACCTTCCAAACATACACAGTTTATTAGGTACACCACCCAGTTCACAAAAATGGATCACGTGGTCATGGCTTGCTATATAAAGCAGGCAGACAGGCATCTCATTTACAACTGTGACCTGGCCAAGATAAAGCAAAGCATTGCGATAAATAGAACAACAACACAGAGTTACACATGGGATAAAACAAAACATACAGTCAATAACACAATAGAAAATCTATATACAGTGTGTGCAAATGTGGTAAATTATGGAGGCGTTGTTGTGAATAGGGGCGTGTTCGGCTCTACGTTTCCTGTAGTCCACGATAAACTATTTTTTGTCTTGCCCACGTTGAGGGAGAGGTTGTTGTCCTGGCACCACATTGCCAGGTCTCTGACCTCCTCCCTATAGACTATCTCATCGTCGTCGGTGATCAGGCCTACCACTGTCGTGTCGTCAGCAAACTTAATGCAGGTGTTGGTGGCTTACTTGGCCATGCAGTCGTGGGTGAACAGGGAGTACAGGAGGAGACTGAGCACACACCCCTGAGGGGCCTCCATGTTGAGGGTCAGCATGGCAGATGTGTTGTTGCCTACCATCACCACCTGGGGCGGCCTGTCAGGATGTCCAGGATTCAGTTGCAGAGGGAGGTGTTCAGTCCCAGGGTCTTTAACTTACTGATGAGCTTGAAGGGGACTATGGAGTTGAATGCTGAGCTGTAGTCAATGAACAGCATTCTCACGTAGGTGGTCCTTTTGTCCAGGTCGGAAAGGGCAGTGTGGAGTGCAATAGAGATTGTCATCTGTGGATCCATTGGGATGGTATGCGAATTGGAGTAGGTCCAGGGTTTCTGGGATGATGGTGTTTATGTGAGCCATGATGGTGTTTATGTGAGCCTTTCAAAGCATTTCATGGCTACAGATGTGAGTGCTACGGGGCAGTAGTCATTTAGACAGGTTACCTTGGCGTTCTTAGGCACAGGGACTATGGGCGTGATCGTACAGTCGCCCGGAACATCTGATGCTCTCACGCATGGTTCAGTGTTCAGTGTTGAGTGCGGACTTAGTGCCAGCATCGGTTTTTGGTGGTAAAAAGACAGCTATGAAAAATACAGATTAATACTCTCTTGGAAAATAGTATGGTCCACAGCTTATCATGAGGTATTCTAACTCAGGCGAGCAGAACCTTGAGACTTCCTTAATATTAGAGATGGCGCCCCAGCTGTTGTTAATAAAGAGACACACATGTCCTGCTGATGCATAGAAAAACCAGCTAGATGCATTATATATTATCCATGTCCTTGTTCAGTCATGACTCTGAGAAGCATAGTATATTACAGTTCTTAATGTCCTCTTGATAGGATAGTCTCGAACGGAGCTCGTCAAGTTTATTCTCCAGCGATTGCACATTCGCCAATATAAAAGAGGATAGAGGCGATTTATTCATTCGCCGCCGTAGTCTCATCAGGGTGCCAGCACGCCAGCCTCTATAGTGTCGTCTTCTTCGAGTGTCGGGGATTAGGGCCTGTTCCAGGATAATCAATATGGCTTTCGCCATTACTGCGTGAATAAACATTGTGCATGTTTATTTACGCAGTAATTATTATTCAACATGTCCTTACCTGGGATTTGAACTCTGAAACTCTTGGTTTACGGCATTAGCGCAATGACTGTAAGTCTGTGGGTATCTGCTAGCATGCTCTGTTAAAAAACGATTTTATTTATCATATGCTTAAGGAGTAAAATTAAAACAGAGTAATATGCCCCACAATCATTTACATTACATTTACATTTTAGTCATTTAGCAGACGCTCTTATCCAGAGCGACTTACAGTTAGTGAATACATTTTTTATTTATTTTTTATACTGGCCCCCCATGGGAAACGAACCCACAACCCTGGCGTTGCAAACGCCATGCTCTATCAACTGAGCTACATCCCTGCCGGCCATTCCCTCCCCTACCCTGGACGACGCTGGGCCAATTGTGCGCCGCCCATGAGTCTCCCGGTCGCGGCCGGCTGCGACAGAGCCTGGATTCGAACCAGGATCTCTAGTAGCACAGTTAGCACTGCGATGCAGTGCCTTAGACCACTGCGCCACTCAGGAGAGTATAGACAACTATACAGAAAACCCTAAAATGGTAAGTAAATCAAATCAATGATGAGAGAATAGTGAGATTAACTGACAACTGACACAGACATGGGGGCGTAGCAGGAAGATGAGAAGATCGTGAACCAAGCAGTTGTGAGTTCAAAACCCAGGTGAGGACATGTTGATAAATAATTGTGTAATTATGTAATCATTATGTAATCACTGTACATGTACTGCCAAAATAAAGGAAACACCAACATAAAATGTCTTATTAGGGCGTTGGGCCACCACGAGCCACCAGAACAGCTTCAATGCGCCTTGGCGTAGATTCTACAAGTGTCTGGAACTCTATTGGAGGGATCCGACACCATTCTTCCAAGAGAAATTCCATAATTTGGTGTTTCGTTGATGGTGGTGGTAAACGCTGGCTCAGGTGCCGCTACAGAATATCCCATAAGTGTTCAATTTGGTTGAGATCTGGGGACTGAGACAGATAGACTCCCGAGTGGCGCAGTGGTCTAAGGCACTGCATTGCACTGCGAGCTGTGCCACTAGAGATCCTGGTTCGAGTCCAGGCTCTGTTGCAGCCGGCCGCAACCGGGAGACCCATGGGCGGCGCACAATTGGTCCAAGGTAGGGGAGGGTTTGGCCGGCAGGGATGTGGGTTTGTTTCCTACTGGGGGCCAGTATGAAAAAAAACAACATGTATGCATTCACTAACTGTAAGTCACTCTGGATAAGAGCATCTACTAAATGATGTAAATGTAACTCACACACATCTTTTAAACCTCCTATGCTCCTTTGAGACCCCTCTTTCAAAGTCACTGAGATCTCTTCTTCTACCCATAGTAACCAAAATAATGGGCAACTGGGCACTTTTATACATTACCCTAATTCAGGAACTACACCAGTGTGGAAGCACCTGCTTTCAATATAAAACTCAGCAAAAAAAGAAACGTCCCTTTTTCAGGACCCTGTCTTTTAAAGATAATTCATAAAATCAAAATAACTTCACAGATCTTTCATTGTAAAGGGTTTAAACACTGTTTCCCATGCTTGTTCAATTAACCATAAACAATTAATGAACATGCACCTGTGGAACGGTCGTTAAGACACTAACAGCTTACAGACGGTAGGCAATTAAGGTCACAGTTATGAAAACTTAGGACACTAAAGAGGCCTTTCCACTGACTCTGAAAAACACCAAAAGAAAGATGCCCAGAGTCCCTGCTCATCTGCGTGAACGTGCCTTCCACATTCTGCAAGGAGGCATGAGGACTGCAGATGTGGCCAGGGCAATAAATTGCAATGTCCGTACTGTGAGACACCTAAGACAGCGCTACAGGGAGACAGGACGGACAGCTGATCGTCCTCGCAGTGGCAGACCACGTGTAACAACACCTGCACAGGATCGGTACATCCGAACATCACACCTGCGGGACAGGTACAGGATGGCAACAACAACTGCCAGAGTTACACCAGGAACGCACAATCCCTCCATCAGTGCTCAGACTGTCCGCAATAAGCTGAGAGAGGCTGGACTGAGGGCTTGTAGGCCTGTTGTAAGGCAGGTCCTCACCAGACATCACTGGCAACAACGCCGCCTATGGGCACAAACCTACCGTCGCTGGACCAGACAGGACTGGCTACAAGTGCTCTTCATTGACGAGTCGCGGTTCTGTCTCACCAGGGGTGATGGTCCGATTCACGTTTATTGTCGAAGGAATGAGCGTTACACCGAGGCCTGTACTCTGGAGCGGGATCGATTTGGAGATGGAGGATCTGTCATGGTCTGGGGCGGTGTGTCACAGCTTCATCGGACTGAGCTTGTTGACAGTGCTGGCAATCTCAACGCTGTGCGTTACAGGGAAGACTTCCTCCTCCCTCATGTGGTACCCTTCCTACAGGCTCATCCTGACATGACCCTCCAGCATGACAATGCCACCAGCCATACTGCTCGTTCTGTGCGTGATTTCCTGCAAGACAGGAATGTCAGTGTTCTGCCATGGCCAGCGGATCTCAATCCCCCCTTTGCTCAGGGACACATTATTCAATTTCTGTTAGTCACATGTCTGTGGAACTTGTTCAGTTTATGTCTCAGTTGTTGAATCTTGTTATGTTCATACAAATATTTACACATGTTAAGTTTGCTGAAAATAAACGCAGTTGACAGTGAGAGGACATTTCTTTTTTTGCTGTGTTTACTTTGTAACCCTCATTTACTCAAGTGTTTCCTTTATTTTGGCAGTTACCTGTATGTCAAAGTGTGTCTAATGTGTAAGTTGAAATCATTGTAGGTTAAAAACACTGTTTGTGTGTGTGTGTGTCCCTAACCTTGCCAACAGACAAAGATCTGTGAAAGGATCAGTGGTTCGCCAATCAGGGCCTTGGTGGGCTCGGCAACAGTAACAAGGGGTGGTGTGTAAAGAAACAAGTTTTTTTGGGACCATCAGGCGAAGTCTAAAAAACGTCTTTAGGGACAAGCTGGGAGCTAGACAAAAACCTTCAGGGGACCATGCCAGAACGTTCTATGTTTTAAATGTCATTGGTCACAGGAATGTTCTTGCACTGTTCCCGTGAAACATGTCTAAAACATTAATATCTTATTTTTTGAGAACATGGCAACCATGTTCTCTGTACGTTTGGTGTGGCGTTGATGGAATATTCTCCTAACTCTCAAAAAACTGGACACATGAATGTTCTTGCAACATTCCAATGAAATGTGTCTACAACTAATATCTTATATTTGGAGAACACGGCAACCATGTTCTGTGTATGTTTGGTGTGACATTGATGGAATTTTATTCGAACCTTCAGAAAACTGGCACTGGAATATTCTTGCAACGTTCCAATGAAATGTGTCTACAATATTGAATATTCTGAGAACATGGCAACCACGTTCTGGCTAAGTTCTGTTTGGCATTAAGGGAATGTTCTTTTAGAAACAGTCCTTGCACATCACTGGAACATTCATTTGAAACCGGCAATGACCTAATGAGAATCTTAAGGGAACATTCTCCAATGATTTGGGAACGTTTGTTGTTAGCTGGGGTTAATTTGCTTCACATTTGAATTAGCATATGGTCATCTCTATTAGATGGGATTGGACATGTCTATAAATATGATATACGGAGGTTGCTGATGTCAACCAATTATCGGGGAAATACATGTCTGAAAGCCTTAATGCAGAAATTAGCTCCATTATTAATTGTATATTTTTCATCGACTCCATTTTGTCTTCATCATAGATTTCTTCAGTTGAGGCAGAACATCTGATCTGGGTTAGTAACAGTATCAGTGCTTTCATTTTTCTCCACTTTGATTGAGCTATCCATTCTCATTCCCTTTGTCTGTGATGGATTTTTGTTTATTTTGCTTTGTAGTCCTGGGCCGCGTCCCAAATGGCACCCTATTCCTTATATACTGCACTACTTTTGACCAGGGCCCATATGGCTATGGTCAAAAGTAGTGCACTATGGAAATAGGGTGCTATTTGGGATGTAACCCTGTGCTTTGAGGGGAAACCTAACTGAGTATGACTAAAAAACATTGAGTCCTGCATCCACGCATCCGCACCAAATAAGGAAAACCCACACAGAGGTTTCTTTATGACCAATTCAGAATCATTAAACTTATTTGACACATCATCCTTCTTTCTGCTAATGACGCTGTAATTTGGACTTCAGGAAGAAGAGAAAAAAAGGAAAGCAGACCAACAACCATTATCATAGTCACTACCAAATAACTCTGCTGTTTATCACATAGAACTCAGCTGTGGATAATTCCCAGAACCTCTGTAGGCTGATTACTTTCATTTCTCTTAATGTATTTTTTAATTGGGCAAGGGATTATTATGAACACTGTTTACTGTCATGAGCACCTTCTGATATAATCTATCCACATTTGTGAGCACATAAGTGGCTACTCTGTAAGTAATTTGTAAGTAACGAACATGCAGTTTCACAAATTACTTCATTCGGGTTGAAAAAGAGATGTGGTCATTTGGTATTGAATTATGGCCCACAAACATGTTCAGAGCCTACCAACTCTATTATGCCTTTTTGTTCAGGGATACAAACATTGGACCTTTCATTATTACAGCCTTCCATCTCTTTTCAAGTAAAGATTTTAGGCACATTAACATTTTCAAAGCCTAAAAAAACAGGTAACACTTTATTTAGATAGTCCATGTGTAGATGCTCTACAGATTATCTACAGACTATCAGTAACATTTAAACAAACTATCTGTCACGCCCTGACTCAGGGGACGCTTATATGTTGAGTCAGGGTGTGTATATTCCTTGTTGTGTTTGTTTTATGTTGTAGGATCTAGTATTCTAGATCTATGTTGGCCGGTGTGGTTCCCAATCAGAGGCAGCTGTCGCTCGTTGTCTCTGATTGGGGACCATACTTAGGCAGCCTATTGGCACTAGTGGGTTGTGGGATCTTGTTCCGTGTGAGGTATGTTGTTTGTGGTACCTTGGACTTCACGGCTCGTTTAGTTTGTTGTTTTGTCGTGGTTTATTCATTTAAATAAACATGTACGTATATCACGCTGCGCCTTGGTCCGTCCCGTCTGTAAATGAACGTGACACTATCTACAAACCCTAGCTCTAACCCTAACCTTAACCCTTAACCTTACCCTAACCATAGCCTTAACTCCAACTTTAACCCTAATGCTAACACTTATTCTAAACCTAAACCTAACCCAAACCCTAACTGTAACCTTAGCAAGCAGTTGCTCACCAACAGATAGAATGTTGATAGTATGACCATCTGTATAAAGATGCTCTACAGATGGAAAATCTGCACTATCCAAATAAAGTGTGACTAAAAACCATAATATATCTTTTATTTTTTATTCAGGATTACAAAGTTTGGACCTTTCAGCATTACAGCACCATCTCTTTTCAAGGAAGATATTTCAGAACAGAGGTTGGAGAAATCTTGTTTACCTCAAAAAGTTGCCATGACGTAGCTGGATCAGTTGGCTGACCTATTTTTCGGCAGCCATGACAGTGCTTATCCCTGTCCCAGCAGGTGGTTTCTCTCTCTCTCCCGCCGTCTCCCTGCGTCAGCGCTGGTTCTGATGAATCAGGCCTTACCTGACTTTGGTTAAAATAGTATTTGTTTTCTTTCAAATACTGTGACTGTTTGGTTGAGCCTGCTTGGAGTGTCAAATGTTGGGGTTTGCACTTATTGGACTATTCCATTGGTTCCATTTCGCAACGCAAGTTCACTCAATCACAACTAAAGTATTTGAAGGAAAGCATATACTATTTGAACCCAGGTCTGGGCCTTACGGGGGTAGATGAGGTATCCCACTCTATGGGCTCAGACTGGCATGGCACTTTAATATCTTATTTATGTTATGGCTTGGTGCTTTTCTGAATGGATCAGCGGTGGGCCTCCTCTTTGTCTGTCCTCCTATCAGAAACTGAGCTTCCTGCTCCCCCTCTCCTTCTGTGTTGAGAGAAGACAGCTCCACAACTGAGCCTTCTTCGAGGGCTCGTTCTCACTGATAACATCTATTAGTATGCTGTAGAAGTTTTGTGTTCACTAATGGTGCTAGACAGTAGATTACACAGTATGTTCAGCAGGGTATTCCCAGTGGGTAAACAACATCAAACAACGTTGCATTTAAGTATAAAGACCAAGCCTACAGCAGGTGTTGATGCCAGCCTCTGACTACAAGTTTTACCTTCCATCTCCTTTACCTTCATTTTACCATAGCTTTACCTGGAGTCTTATAAGTATAGTATGTGCTGATCTTTATGAGAAGTGGAGCAGCTACAGGTATGAAAGCCGTGCTCGCTGGAAAGCCCTGTCAGAACCAAGGCCAAGTTACGAGCAGGGTGCCTCTTCAATTTTAGATTGATCATATTCACTTACTCCTCCTCTTACTTTAGTAATGCTTTTGAGCTCAATGGTATTTTGATCTACGGAAAGAAATACAGTTATTTACATTGATAGAAGCCACAATCTATTTGCAATATTAAAGCTGATCCAGCCCCTAAATAAAATACAGTAAAGCAATCAGAACATATCTGTAAGGTCAAAATTAGTGCATTATATAGGGAATAGGGTGCCATTTGGGACGCACACATAGAGCTAAAATAAAGCTTTCATTGCCTTCACTGCACAGGGCAAAGTGATACCTTACGCTTTAAACTGTCACTCTTCATACTGAAAGAGGCAGGGTGGTGGAGTGTGTCTTTACACAGACATAAGTATCCTCACCTGACACCTTTCTGCTGCCAGTTACTTTATTTTACTTTATTTCACTACAGGTTGTCCTTGAAGATGACAGCATGGCCATAAGAATCAACAGAACTGCACGGAGAGCTTAGTTTTAAGAGAGATTTGACAGTAAGTAGAATGTTTGGAAGACACAGCTTCCATTTTGACAGATAGTCTTATCTTTTGTGTGCTTTGATGGGATCCAGATCGTATTACTAAACATTGCTTTGAGAACAAATCTGTTTATATTCTCACATGTGTGAGGTGTTATTTCAGCTGAGTGCCATAACATGTCTTTCTCTCTTGTTTTGCTAGATATGAGTGAAAGTTAAAATGTCCCCGTCCCTCCGACTCACTGGCAACAGGTAAAACTCCATACAGCGATGAACCTTTTCTGAAATGTAGCCTTATACATATTGTAGTACATCATAGTCATGTCATTGGGAGCTTAAACCTTTTCCTGCAGTCAAATGACCAAATCACCCTCTAGTGGCCTCATAGGTGGAATGTTATTCATATTTAATGTCAAATGGTTTTGTTATATTTCAGTCTTCTGTGATGTATATAAAGTGTAATATTGGGATGCAAACTTAAAATATACATTTACATTTCAACTCCATATCTGACATGGTACAGGTGTCTTCTTTTTTTAAGCCCATAACCATGTGTGAGAGGTGTATACTTTTGTTTCAAAGTAGATTTGTTTAAGACTACCACGAAACGCACTGTGTGACCCTGATTTAGCCCACTGCAGTAAAGGTTAAAGGCATTTAAACTCGATGTTCACAAACGATGTGTTTCCTATTGACTGATCCATTCATCCTTCATAGCCACTCATCTCCACTCTGTTTTCTCTGGTAAATCTCTCCTGCCACCTTGTGTATCCTAGAGAACATTGATTTATGGAACACCCCTCTTAAAAGGACTCCTTGAGATATTCAGTATGCCTGTCGGCCTGGAATAAGAACCCCATAAATTAATGACAGCAGATAAACCATGGAAAAGGTTGTTTTACCTCAGATGACTAGAAGGCATAAAAGGATATAAAAGGATATAGTCTCCCGTTTTTTTGTTTTTGTCAGACTAGAAGTCGTAAAAACACACCATGTTCACATGTCAAGGGAGGGTCATTAGTCATTGGAAAGGATGGAAGGAAGGGGGGATAGAAGAAGGATAGAAGGGAGGAGGCTACTTCAGGTCGAGTGCAACATCAGTAACTGTAGATGTGTCCCAAATGGCACTTTTCCTGTATAGTACCCTATGGGCCCTGGTCAAAAGTAGTGCACTATAGGAAAAGGATGCCATTTGGGACGCAGACATTTCCTCACCCCAACCTCCCCACTCTCTCTGCGAAAGATCCATTCCATATACACTGAGTATACCAAACATTAGAACCACCCCACTCCCCCCTTTTGCCCTCAGAACAGCCTCAGTTAGTCTGGGCATGGACTCCACAAGGTGTCGAAAGCGTTCCACAGGGATGCTGGCCCATGTTGACCAGTGGAGGCTGCTGAGGGGAGAACGGCTCATAATAATGTCTGCAACGGAGCAAATGGAATGACATCAAACACCTGGAAACCACGAGCCCGTTCTCCCCAATTAAGGTGCCACCAACCTCCTGTGATGTTGACTCCAATGCTTCCCACAGTTGTGTCAAGTTGGCTAGAAGTCCTTTGGGTAGTGGACCATTCTTGGTACACACGGGAAACTGTTTAGCATGAAAGTCCCAGCAGCAATGCAGTTCTTGACACAAACCGGTGCGCCTGGTACCTACTACCATACCCCGTTCAAAGGTACTTACATTTTTTGTCTTGCCCATTCACGCTCTGAATGGCACACATACACAATCCATGTCTCAATTGTCTCCAGGCTTGGTTGTTATTGCCCTCTCAGAAACGCAACAGAGCATTGATTTGAATCGTTCAGTCAAAATACAGTATATGCCCACTAATATGCTCACTAATAACCCAACTACATGCAGAATGAGGGACAGCATTATTATTTGTTAAGACACTTTATGACCAAAATGTTTGTTCAATTTAATTTTCACCGCCTTCTATGAAATTATCATTTTAATGTATGGTTTGCTATTTGTGGCCATGTTCTTTTTGGGATCAGCTTCGTTTTCATAATGTTCAGATGGTTTTCTGCCACCTAGTAGATATTTATATTATTTCTTAATTTTTTCTAATGTAATTCAATCAAAAAAGTAAATCAAATCAGTGTTTTTATTCTATAAATCTCTAATGCAATCACTTATGCTCATTGAGAAATAAAGTTTTAAATGTAGCCTCTGCCTTTGAAAAGTAATTTCCAAACTATCAGTAAAGGCAAGGGCAAAACTCCACTGCATTTAAAACATATATATTGTCTTAACAGTCCAAGAACCTACAGTGCCTCAGGCTGCTTGCCTTTTCACATTTTCGAGCTCAAACTCTAAAAGTAAAAAACAGACATTGATTAGAATTAGCAATTCTGGCTGCCTAAAGGGGAAATCTGTGATTGCTGCTTACATTGTTTTATTTTTCAATTAATGATATATACATTATTTATTGAAGAATATAACTTATAAATGCCTCATGAGCTTAGTTCAATTGTCTTATCCCATCAGAACCTAAAACATAAGCTTGTTTTACTCCTTTGTTTGTAAACAAAGTAATTGTAAACAAACACTCTATAGCCTCAAAACATAGTTCAAACTGTAATTTTGATCTTATGGATGGTCAATTATTGCCCCATAGCTCTGTCTATGAATTTGAGAGTTGTTACATTTCTCCAGCCCCATTCCTCAGCTACTATATTTACCAAATCAGTGGCGGTGTGGCGCTTTGCTATTGTTTGAACTGCAGATTTCCCCTTTAAGTACAATTTTCCTCTTAACCATTTTTGCATTGGAAGGAAAAGTTCATTAAAAATAGAGTGACCGAAAGAGAGAATAAGGAAAGAGATGGATGTCATTAGGCTTTAATTGTCATTACACAGATGTAGTGATGAAAGAGCAAGAAAACACCAAACCAACACTTACACTTATATTTTGTGTTCTGATGGGGTAAGTCAGTTAAACTAAGCCCTGACAAGACAAGACGAACTGGCAATAGACAAACAGAGAACACGGGTATAAATACACAGGGGATAATGTGGAAGATGGGTGACACCTGGAGGGGGGTGGAGACAAGCACAAAGACAGGTGAAACAGATCAGGGTTGTCACACCCTGGCTCTGGGACTCTATATGTTGAGCCAGGGTGTGGTCTTTCTATGTGTTGTAATTCTATGTTGGGAGTTCTAGTTTGTTTATTTCTATGTTGGCCTGAGTGACTCCCAATCAGAGGCAACGAGTGTCAGCTGTGGCTGGTTGTCTCTGATTGGGAGCCATATTTAATCTGTCTGTTTTTCCCTTTGTGTTTGTGGGTTCTTGTTTCGTGTTGGTCTATGTTACCTAGGACGTTACGGAGTCGTTTGTTGTTTGTCCGTATTTATCACTAAAGATAAATAAACATGTTCGTTCATCATGCTGCGCCTTGGTCTATTCCATACGACGATCGTGACAGAAGAACCCACCATCACAGGACCAAGCAGCGTGTCCAGGAGCAGGCGGCCTGGACGTGGGAGCAGATCTTAGACGGGCAGGGGTCCTGGACCTGGGAGGAAATCCTGGCCGGGATGGATCGCCGGCCATGGAGTGAGACAGTAGAGAGGCGACGGAGAGAGGAGCAACGGTGTGATCAGTGTCATCGTCGGACGGTCGAGAGGCAACCCAAAAAAATTTTTAGGGGGGGGCACAGGGCATGGACGACGGGGCTGACGGAGGCAGAAAAGGGGCGTATTCAGAAGGCCACCAGGTTACGGGGGCCACTGGTCAAAGTAGGGAAAGAAGGTTTAGAGGCACGGCGAGAGGTACTGGGGTGTGTTACCAGTCCGGTCCGGCCCGTTCCAGATCCCGGGGTAGAGCCAGTGGTGTGTGTCCCCAGTACGGTCCGGCCTGTTACGGCTCCTCGCACCAAATGTACGGTGCGCGTCGCCAGCCCGGTCCGGCCTGTTCCTGCCTCTCGCACCAAGCCTACGGTGTGCGTCGCCAGCCCGGTCCGGCCTGTTCCTGCCCCTCGCACCAAGTCTACGGTGCGCGTCGCCAGCCCGGCCCGGCCTGTTCCTGCCACTCGCACCAAGCCTACGGTGCGCGTCGCCAGCCCGGCCCGGCCTGTTCCTGCTCTACGCACCAAGCCAGGGGTGCGTATCGTCAGCCCGGTCCGGTCCGTTCCTGCTCCACGCACCAAGCCAGGGGTGCGTATCGTCAGCCCGGTCCGGCCCGTTGCTGCTCCAAGCACCAAGCCAGGGGTGCGCATCGTCAGCCCGGTCCGGTCCGTTCCTGCCTCACGCACCAAGCCAGGGGTGCGCGTCGTCAGTCCGGCACAACCAGTGCCTGGGTCACCGGTGCCTAATCAGGTACCGCTCAACTGCTCCACAACGGAGCTGAGGCTAACCGCTCCTGCTACGTCCAGTTCAGCTCCAGCCAGCGGGGCCAGACCGGACCAGGGGCGCTATGGGGGGAGTATTGGAGGGTGGTGGGCAAGCCCGGAGCCAGAACCGCCGCAGAGGAGGAATGCCCACCCAGCCCTCCCCTGTTTTGCTCTAGTTGAGGCGCGGTCGCAGTCCGCGCCTTTAGGGGGGGGTACTGTCACACCCTGGCTCTGGGACTCTATATGTTGAGCCAGGGTGTGGTCTTTCTATGTGTTGTAATTCTATGTTGGGAGTTCTAGTTTGTTTATTTCTATGTTGGCCTGAGTGACTCCCAATCAGAGGCAACGAGTGTCAGCTGTGGCTGGTTGTCTCTGATTGGGAGCCATATTTAATCTGTCTGTTTTTCCCTTTGTGTTTGTGGGTTCTTGTTCCGTGTTGGTCTATGTTACCTAGGACGTTACGGAGTCGTTTGTTGTTTTGATGTTTGTCCGTATTTATCACTAAAGATAAATAAACATGTTCGTTCATCACGCTGCGCCTTGGTCTATTCCATACGACGATCGTGACAAGGGTGTGACACACACTGTATTTAGTCATTCATTTCTCATAATGTATATACTGTTATTCTTTTCCCCTTTTGCCAGTATCATGAGTAATTACTCTGCACAACTCTAATCATGAGTAATTACTCTGCACAACTCTAATCATGAGTTGAAGAAATGTTTGGTCAAGTTGTTTACACATTTAATTGAAACATTTAAATGCATTAAAAGGGAATTAAATAATACAAGTTTGTGACAAGAGCATCGGAGTCCGCATCTGAACTTTAGCACCCTAGGCTTTGGATTAAGGCCTACTTAGGCCGCAACATATTTTCAACTTTTAGGCCGCAAATAAAATCCCATTCTGTAATTTACTGCTTCTTCTGTCACTTAGCATTCAGCCTATCACTTCTATTCTGGTCGTAGTGTAGGTGTGTAACATGCAATCAGTCTCCGAAATACCATTTCACTCTAATGGCTGTCAAGCTCCTTCTTGGTGATGTCCTTTAGGTTCAATCTGTAAATGTCAATCTACTCCACAGTGACAGGGAATGAATGCGATGCCAAGAAAGTATTTAGTAGAGTAGAGAAGCAGTGTAAAGCCAGTTGTAATTCGTCACCTCGGTTGTCTACACTGTTAGCTAGTGCTGTCAAATCATCACCATCACCATCAAATCCCCATCAAATGTGAATGTTAATTAGGTTGATAATAGACAAGGATTAACGTTAAATTACAGTGGAGACAAGGTTGTATTGAGACAGAGACAAACACCCTAGAGATGTGTCCTGTTCAATCCTACCTGTGTGTGTGTGTGTGTGTGTGTGTGTGTGTGTGTGTGTGTGTTCGTGCGTGCGTGCATGCGTGCGTGCGTGCGTCTTCCTAGTTAACAAATCTTTCCCATACAGCCATAGAGCTAAAATGAAAAAGCTGAATTAAACAAATAAACAAGAGGGAAATAGTCACAACACCATCTGAAAGGTCATACAGTAATGAACATAGCATAGCACCATTTGATGAATTATAGTCAGTGATTGTATAGTTATATAATAATAATGACTCCCAAGATTACTCAAATGTACTCTGTATTATTGTAAGATTTGGATGATAGTGATTGATTAGCAATTGTATGAGTGACTTTTGCTGTATGGAGCTGAAGGATGCCTTGGGGATATAGTGTGCGGTCATGGCCCTGTGGTGTGCATGCGGGCCACGCATGGAGGGCTACTGCGAGACCATCTTCGTGAACTTCAGTGGTTTGAAGATGGAAAAATATACATTTTGAGTTCGCAAAAATAAAGTAGGGAGGGAGGGAGCTAACCTAATTTAGACAATCTGATTGTGTTTCCTTAATTTCATCATTAGAAGGTACAAGATAATTGAGATGGTGGTTACCTGTCAATAAAGTCATGTCTTGTAGAGCTCCTGTATTGCTGCCTCTGGTCTTAACTTTCATTATAGTTGACGTTCCACTCTCTGATTGCATTATCAATGCATCACCTCAACATTGGACTACTTAGACCAATGGAAATGAGTCAGATGTATTTCTTGAATCTACTCTGGCTTTATCAGAGTTAAAATGGTCCCAAATGGCAACCTATTCCTCATAGTGCACTACTTTTGACCAGAGCTCAATGGCCATAGGGAATAGTATGCCATTTGGGATGTAGCATCTTTGGGTTTGTTTGGGTGCATAACTAAATGGGATTGGGATGTCTCTGGTCTGACTTACTAAATGAAAACAAGACCAGGATCAAAAGTGCCTAAGAGTAGGAATACTGCTCTAGGATCAGTTTCACTTTTAGATCATAATGAATAAGATTACTCATACTCTGAAACGCTTTATGAAAACAAGACATGATAAAAAGCCTCCTTTGCCACCAACAAATTAACAATTTATTTAATGGGGGAAGGAGACTGGGTTAATGAATAAAATGGCTGTCCAAATAAACCTTCTGACTCTGCAGAGATGAAAAAATGAAGTATTTAGCCAAGTTAAATAGCATCAGAGAGAAAGAGAGAGAGAGAGAGGGGGTGGAGATGCTCAGAGAAGTGACTGAGCCTCACAGGGATTAGCATAGCTTCCCCACAACAGTAAAGGAGAGAAAGTGTGTGTCCTCAAACGGCACCCCATTTCCTACAGTGAGGGAAAAAAGTATTTGATCCCCTGCTGATTTTGTACATTTATAATTTTATCAGTCTATAATTTTAATGGTAGGTTTATTTGAACAGTGAGAGACAGAATAACAACAAAAAAATCCAGAAAAATGTATGTCAAAAATGTTATGAATTGATTTGCATTTTAATGAGGGAAATAAGTATTTGACCCTTCTGCAAAACATGACTTAGTACTTGGTGGCAAAACCCTTGTTGGCAATCACAGAGGTCAGACGTTTCTTGTAGTTGGCCACCAGGTTTGCACACATCTCAGGAGGGATTTTGTCCCACTCCTCTTTTCAGATCTTCTCCAAGTCATTAAGGTTTCGAGCCTGACGTTTGGCAACTCGAACCTTCAGCTCCCTCCACAGATTTTCTATGGGATTAAGGTCTGGAGACTGTCTAGGCTACTCCTGGACCTTAATGTGCTTCTTCTTGAGTCACTCCTTTGTTGCCTTGGCCGTGTGTTTTGGGTCATTGTCATGCTGGAATACCCATCCACGACCCATTTTCAATGCCCTGGCTGAGGGAAGGATGTTCTCACCCAAGATTTGACGGTACATGGCCCCGTCCATCATCCCTTTGATGCGGTGAAGTTGTCATGTCCCCTTAGCAGAAAAACACCCCCAAAGCATAATGTTTCCACCTCCATGTTTGAAGGTGGGGATGGTGTTCTTGGGGTCATAGGCAGCATTCCTCCTCCTCCAAACAAGGCGAGTTGAGTTGATGCCAAAGAGCTCGATTTTGGTCTCATCTGACCACAACACTTTCACCCAGTTCTCCTCTGAATCATTCAGATGTTCATTGGCAAACTTCAGACGGGCCTGTATATGTGCTTTCTTGAGCAGGGGGACCTTGCGGGCGCTGTAGGATTTCAGTCCTTCACGGCGTAATGTGTTACCAATTGTTTCCTTGGTGACTATGGTCCCAGCTGCCTTGAGATCATTGACAAGATCCTCCCGTGTAGTTCTGGGCTGATTCCTCACCGTTCTCATGATCATTGCAACTCCACGAGGTGAGATCTTGCATGGAGCCCCAGGCCGAGGGAGATTGACAGTTCTTTTTTGTTTCTTCCATTTACGAATAATCGCACCAACTGCTGTCACCTTCTCACCAAGCTGCTTGGCGATGGTCTTGTAGCCCATTCCAGCCTTGTGTAGGTCTACAATCTTGTCCCTGACATCCTTGGAGAGCTCTTTGGTCTTGGCCATGGTGGAGAGTTTGGAATCTGATTGATTGATTGCTTCTGTGGACAGGTGTCTTTTATACAGGTAACAAGCTGAGATTAGGAGCACTCCCTTTAAGAGTGTGCTCCTAATCTCAGCTCGTTACCTGTATAAAAGACACCTGGGAGCCAGAAATCTTTCTGATTGAGAGGGGGTCAAATACTTATTTCCCTCATTAAAATGAAAATCAATGTATAACATTTTTGACATGCGTTTTTCTGGATTTTTTTGTTGTTATTGTGTATCTCAGTGTTCAAATAAACCTACCATTACAATTATAGACTGATCATTTCTTTGTCAGTGGCCAAACGTACAAAATCAGCAGGGGATCAAATACTTTTTTCCCTCACTGTATATAGCTCTGTGGGCCCTGGTTCTAATGGAGTAGTTCAGGGGTGAGTGCAACTGGGTGGTCTATGTGTTTGGAGATGTGCGATGGCAGTCCAGATAATAAGACTGATGAACAGAACACACGCACAAACACACACCTCCCTCTGTGTCTTATCTGTGTAAACGACTGCAGTTCCACACAGTGGCTAATTAGGACGTGTGTTGCTGTGTTTGTGGGGAAGACTTGAAGAATGTGTTTATAAAATGCCAGTCTGCTCTGGCCAAACCATTGAAGACGGTGGCCTCGGAGGGAGACGTTCCCCTTCTTCCGCTTCTTCCTGAGAAAGGCTCAGTTATGGCACAAACACACACACACACACACACACACACACACACACACACACACACACACACACACACATAAACCAACCACATTGACAGGGCTGCAGTGTTTAAAAAAAAATCTTAAAAATTAAATAACGGAAAAGTGGCGCGTGTACATGTATTCACCCTCTTTGCTATGAAGCCCCTAAATAAGATCTGGTGCAACCAATTACCTTCAGAAGTCACATAATTAGTTAAATAAAGTCCCGCTGTGTGCTATCTAAGTATCACATTATCTCAGTATATATACACCTGTTCTGAAAGGCCCCAGAGTCTGCAACATCACTAAGCAAGGGGCACCACCAAGCAAGCGGCACCATGAAGACCAAGAAGCTCTCCAAACAGGTCAGGGACAAAGTTGTGGAGAAGTACAGATCAGGGTTGGGTTATAAAAAAATATCAGAAACTTTGAACATCCCACGGAGCACCATTAAATCCATTATTAAAAAATGGAAAGAATATGGCATCACAACAAACCTGCCAAAAGAGGGCCGCCCACCAAAACTCACAGACCAGACAATGAGGGCATTCATCAGAGAGGCAACAAAGAGACCAAAGATAATCCATTGGACCACTTCAAGCCATACACTCCACAGAGCTGGGCTTTACGGCCAGAAAAAACCATTGCTTAAAGAAAAACATAAGCAAACACGTTTGGTGTTCGCCAAAAGGCATGTGGGAGACTCCCCAAACATATGGAAGAAGGTACTCTGGTCAGATGAGACCAAAATTTAGCTTTTTGGCCATCAAGGAAAACGCTATGTCTGGCGCAAACCCAACACCTCTCATCACCCCGGGAACACCATCCCCACAGTGAAGCATGGTGGTGGCAGCATCATGCTGTGGGGATGTTTTTCATCGGCAGGGACTGGGAAACTGGTCAGAATAATAATACCCAGTGTGCTTTACAGTTCATTTTGATATGTTTATTTTCACATATACATTTACATTTAGGTCAGCAGACACTGTTATCCAGAGTGACTTACAGTCAGTGCATTCAACTAAGGTAGATAAACTACAACATTTCACAGTCATTGTCATATTAAAAAAGTTTCTGTAACCGTTACTGAAATTGTTACTGCTGTTCGGGCCGGCTACTTGGAAATGTATTTCTGTATTTTAAAATACAAAATACATGTATTTTAATTAAATACATTTCAAAATACAAGTATTTTGTAGTTCTTGTTGATACATTGATCTTTATGATATTTTGTTATTTTTGCCCAGTCCTGATGGGATACAGTGCTTCAATGTTGAATCATGTTAGGTTGCTGGGTTAAAAGTCCACAGATCCTGTGTGTGATTGTGTGTGAGGCTTTAGTCTAAGCAGTACAGTGTAGAAAATTGAGGATAATTGAGCCTACCATACTTCTCCACTTCTGAGAGAGAGAGTGTGTGTGTATCTCACTATATGTCTCTCTGTGTGTGTGTGTGCAAGCGACCGTGGGTGTGTGCGTGTGTGCGTGCGTGCGACACGTACATGCATGAGTGTTTGTGTGTAGGAGCCCTCTGAACCAAAACAGATTGGATTGGCCCTACCGACCACAGGGGATAGCTGTAGGGGCCTTCTAAAGCACACTGATACATTTCACCTGTGACTCTGACTTTGACTGTCTGTGCAACTGGATAAGCCAAGTGGCCTCTGATCTCAACCCATGTCTATTATTACAAACATACCGACATCTACACAGACATAGAGAAAGCCCATTGGCTCTGTTGGAATCTACAGTGATTGAAGGGGTGTGTGTGTGTGTGTGTGTGTGTGTGTGTGTGTGTGTGTGTGTGTGTGTGTGTGTGTGTTTGTGTGTGTGTGTGTGTGTGCGTCTGTGCATGTGTGTGAGCTTGTTTCTGAAGCTAGGTTACTAAGACTGATTGCACGCTAAGAGGATTATGCATACCAATTGGTCAATTAACATTTTACTGTAGTGGGCTAAATCACGGTCACATAGTTTTTCTTGGGGGTCTTTAACAAATCTACTTTGAAACTATACACCTAACACACATAGTTATGGGCTTAAAAAAAGAAAACACCTGTACCATGTCAGACATAGAGTTGAAATGTATTCAATTTTGAGTTTGCATCCCAATATGACAATTTATATACATCACAGAAGACTGAAATATAACAAAACCGTTTGACATAGAAACACCAGATACAGTGCCTTGCAAAAGTAGTCATCCCCCTTGGCGTTTTTCCTATTTTGTTGCATTACAACCTGTAATTTAAATTGATTTTTATTTGGATTTCATGTAATGGACATACACAAAATAGTCCAAATTGGTGAAGTGAAATGAAAAGATCAGGGTTGGGTTATAAAAAAATATCAGAAACTTTGAATATCCCACGGAGCACCATTAAATCCATTATTAAAAAATGGAAAGAATATGGCACCGCAACAAACCTGCCAAGAGAGGGGCGCCCACCAAAACTCACTGGCCAGACAAGGAGGGCATTCATCAGAGAGGCAACAAAGAGACCAAAGATAACCCTGAGGGAGCTGCAAAGCTCCACAGCAGAGATTGGAGTATCTGTCCATAGGACCACTTCAAGCCGCACACTCCACAGAGCTGGGCTTTATGGAAGAGTGGCCAGAAAAAAACATTGCTTTAAGAAAGAAATAAGCAAACACGTTTGGTGTTCGCCAAAAGGCATGTGGGAGACTCCCCAAACATATGGAAGAAGGTACTCTGGTCAGATGAGACTGAAATTGAGCTTTTTGGCCATCAATGAAAATGTCTGGCGCAAACCCAACACCTCTCATCACCCCGGGAACACCATCCCCACAGTGAAGCATGGTGGTGGCAGCATCATGCTGTGGGGATGTTTTTCATCGGCAGGGACTGGGAAACTGGTCAGAATTGAAGGAATGATGGATGGCGCTAAATACAGAGAAATTCTTGAGGGAAACCTGTTTCAGTCTTCCAGACATTTGAGACTGGGACGGAGGTTCACCTTCCAGCAGGACAATTGACCCTAAGCATACTGCTAAAGCAACACTCAAGTGGTTTAAGGGGAAACATTTAAATGTCTTGGAATGGCCTAGCCAAAGCCCAGACCTCAATCCAATTGAGAATATGTGGTATGACTTGAAGATTGCTATACACCAGCGGAACCCATCCAACTTGTAGGAGCTGGAGCAGTTTTGCATTGAAGAATGGGCAAGAATCCCAGTGGCTAGATGTGCCAAGCTTATAGAGACATACCCCAAGAGACTTGCAGCTGTAATTGCTGCAAAAGGTGGCTCTACAAAGTATTGACTTTGAGGGGGGTGAATAGTTATGCACGCTCAAGTTTTCTGTTTTTTTTTTGTCTTATTTCACAAATAAATATATATTGCATCTTCAAAGTGGTAGGCATGTTGTGTAAATCAAATGATACAAACCCCCCAAAATCCATTTTAATTCCAGGTTGTAAGGCAACAAAATAGGAAAAATGCCAAGGGCGGTGAATACTTTTGCAAGCCACTGTATATATTTTTTTCTTCATTTTTATAATGATTATTAATTATTAAATTATTTAAAATATTAATAACGTTTCACCCATGAGGCCACTAGAGGGCGCTTTAGTCATTTGTTCTAGTTTCTTGTGGTTCACACCGCAAGTGATGTCTCGCCTCTTCTTCTCATTGCGTTGTCATAAAGAGTTGCTCATATTACTGCATATAATTGATGACAGATAAAACAGTTCAGTATAGTTGTGTTTTTCTCTCTGCATACTTGATAGTATTTGATAGTATTTGATTTAAAGTGGCAATATGTAACTTTTTGGGTAACATGACCACATTCACATAGAAATGTGAGTTATAGATCTATCATTCCACTTGAAAGCAAGTGTAAGTAGCAGTTTATCTGCTTTATGTGTGCTATTTCTATGCTTCCCGTTCTTAAATTTCATTTTTGCATCTTTTACTTTCTGTTTTGTACAACAGCTTCAAACAGCTGCAACAACAATATTTTTGATTATGGAAAATATATTCACAGCGGTTTAGATGGTACAATGATTCTCTACATTACACTAGCTTATTTTGTCACATAAACTGAATTTAGGTTAACTATTAGAGTTTTTAGCAACCAGGAAATGGCAGAGCGATTTCTGCATAGTGCAACTTTAATAGTAGTATTGACTGAGCATATGAAAGTTAGACAACACACACTGCACAAGGTGTACTGCCTCCTTGAGATCCCTATCACATGTAGAATGTGGACTACATTGAATGAGCACGCATCAGGGTATTTTAGGCATCCCAAATGGCACCGTATTTCTTACATAGTGTAGGCTCTGGTCAAAAGTAGTGCAATAAATAGGGAATAGGGTGCCATTTGAGACATAGACAGTGGGGGTAATTACTACGCAGTGGCTGATTGAAGATTATTGCAGAAGCTCAACCTATTGATATGCCTTTACTTCCTACGGAATGACAAGAGCTGCTTCAGACGGTGATGGCAGTCATTTGAATATATCTAATGGGAGAGAGAGAGTTTGCATTCCAAATGGCATTCTATTTCCTATTAGTGCACTACTTTTGACTAGGGCCCATAGGGCTCTGGTCAAAAGTAGTGCACTATATAGGGAACAAGGTGCCATTTGGGACACAGCCAGAGACACCAGGAATCATCTGCTCTCCGAGGCATTTTAATTGGGTGACATTTTTTCTGAGATGATGTGTATGTGTGCATGTGTATGTGTGTGCGTGTGTGTGTGCGTATGATGGTATGCATGCCCACATTCGATTGTGTGTGTCACTATTGAGTGGGAATGATGAGACCAGGAGCCATATCCAGACTGATATTGAGGTGAATGACTATTAATGAGGATTCACGGTTGATTAGATACTTGATAGATAAGCCCTTTTGATTGCATCAATGAAAATGTTCAGCAATTGTTTGCGGTGGAATTTCTTACCCTTTCCAAGAGTCCATTGAAAATCATCTGCTTTCCCACCAAGTATACAGAACTTACAAATCCATTTAGATTTGACAGAGTCAATTGCTACAAATCAACCCATTTAGAATCTCGTTAAATTTCAAAAGCACACATGTATATAGAATATCAATAGCCATACCACCTTTCTTGGTTTTGTTGTGGTCTACGCTAAATCCCTTACTGTATTGCAGAATCACAAGTCAATACAGTATCTAATGAAAACCCTCCTTTCCAACATTCTAAGAAAGGCCATGCTTATGAATCAATACACACTATCAACACTGATGATACAGTAACCAGGAACCGAAGAAGCAATAGTGATTGCAATACAGTATTTATCCTACCCTCAAAACTCTAGAGAAGATCATCCACAAATAATTCATTGAAGAGTAGTGATTCTGTTTCTTTCCGTCTCTCTCTCTCTCTCTCTCTCTCTCTCTCTCTCTCTCTCTCTCTCTCTCTCTCTCTCTCTCTCTCTCGCTCTCTCTCGCTCTCTCTCGCTCTCTCTCTCTCTCTCTCTCTCTCGCTCTCTCTCTCTCTCTCTCGCTCTCTCTCTCTCTCTCCTTGATAATTCCTTCTCCCTTTCCCTCTTTTCCTTATCGGCTTGCAGTCTTAGAGTACTCCCAGTCCACACAGAATGCCTTTAGGACACACAAACACACACACACACACACACACGTAAACACACACACACAAAAAAAACTATTAAAAGATACTTAATTCAGCATAATAAAATCAAATTCAAAAACAAGTCTTTAATCTGGTAGGAAAACAATCCTGTGCTGTGTTTTTCTAAAGGAGGAAAGTGAATTTGGGTTTGCATAAGAGGGTGCTGTTGCATCATTTCTCCCAAAGACTTGTTGCTCCACTCCTCTTTGTTGATTTTTCAGTCTGTCAAAAACTCCTCATACCTGAGGCTGAAGCTAGCCTGGTTCCAGATCTGTTTGTGCTGTCTTTCCTAGACGGAAGCCACAGGTTGTAGACAGACAAAAGAGTGAAAGTGATACACTGAAGGTGAGGGATGCTCAGAGAGAGAACAATGGGAAGGTCTCCATTGGGGTCAGTGTGGGTCCCCTCCTTGACTCCTCGACCCTGTAACTGACTTTTAAGGGTCACTCCGAGGTCGTAGGTCAAGTGAGGGGGTCAGAGCCTCTAAGAGGACAGAGCAGGTGGGAGGTGGGAGGCAGATTGAGCATGAGAGACGTTTGGTGGGGTGACAGTTGGCTTTGTCTTTCTCCTCACTTAACTCCCCATCTCTCACTAAGTTGAAGACATGTTTTGTCCTTAAGAAAGAAATAAGACCTATAGGAGTGGGAAGTTAAGAACCCCACTTCAACAACCTCTAAGGCTACAACCCAAGTGGCTCTGGCACCCTATTCCCTAGAGCACTACTTTTGACCAGGGCCCATAGGTTGTAATTTGTGACGCAACCCAAATAGACGTGGGGTTTGTCTGCTGTGAGGTACAATTCCAATTTGAGCAGGTCAGAATCAGAAAGGAGATCTTTCAGAGTATCCACCATAACAAGCTCTAGTAGTCCACTAGACATCAAGCACTGCTCTCTGCTCTCCTCTGCATTTTAACAACTTTTACTTCACAAACACTGCCCCTGCCTCCCTTTTTGAAGCCCATTCTCTTCGCTGTACTGTTTGACGGTTTAATAAGGGAGTCCTTGACTGTCTAGTAAGACCCTCTTGACACTCATTAACTTCAACTGAGTGGGATGCTGATGAGATAGTTTGTATACAGCTGTAGCCAAACCAACAAGAGGAGGTAAACAATAGTAGACAATCACTCTCTCTCTCTCCACCTGCTGTTGCTATTCATAATGCGATCTCACAAAAGGACCGTTCTCCTCATAAGGGACAGTTTGTTCAAACACCTTGCTGCTGAGTGTTTAGATTACACAAAACTGCTTTTTCTTTCTCAGAATAATTAATTAATTCAGACTTTTTATTGTGTTTTGTAATTTTACTAAGAAGTATATTCATCACACTAATATTATTGTAATTTTTTTTTGCTTTTCCAACCAGCCCGCATATGCCAGCTATTTGTCCTTTAGAATAAGAGTGACATTTTGTATTTATTTTTTAACATATGTATAAAAACAATTACAATAAGAATATATTAGCATGGATTTATTGAATATTTAAGAACTGTATTAGACAAAACTGTGCACAGGGAGACCAAAGCAACACTTCTGCAAGATTCTTAATAATCTGCCCACTCCAAAGGAAAGGCGGGCATATACATTGGGTGGACAAAACATTTCCGTGACATAGACTGAACAGGTGAACCCAGGTGAAAGCTATGATCCCTTATTGATGTCACTTGCTAAATCCACTTCAGTCAGTGTAGATGAAGGGGAAGAGACAGGTTAAAGAAGGATATTTAAGCCTTGAGACAATTGATTGTGTATGTGTGCCATTCAGAGGGTGAATGGGCAAGACAAAATATTTAAATGGCTTTGAACAGGGTATGGTAGTAGGTGCCAGGCGTACCGGTTTGAGTGTGTCAAGAACTGCAACGCTGCTGTGTTTTTCACGCTCAACATTTTCCAGTGTGTATCAAGAATGCTCCACCACCCAAAGGACATCCAGCCAACTTGACACAACTGTGGGAAGCATTGAAGTCAACATGGGCCAGCATCCCTGTAGAATGCTTTCAACACCTTGTAGAGTCCATGCCCTCACGAATTGAGGATGTTCTGAGGGGAAAAGGTGGTGCAACTCAATATTAGGAAGGTGTTCTTAATATTTTGTACACTCAGTGTATACTCTTCCTTATCTGTTCGTTGTTTCATCCTTCCATGCCTAGTCCCAAAATATTCAATCAAGGTTGCCCTGGGGGTTGAATAGACTTAAGGCACTCATGGCCGATTTTATTGCTTAGAGGCCCAGATATCAATCACTAAGAAGGTACCTGGAGGCCCCATTCCAATAGAAATGATAATCAGAATAGTGTTCTTAACATTTCCTCATTTGGAAATGTCTAGGCGCAACAACGGTTCTGCCTCGAAGTGGTAGGCCACAAAAGCTCACAGAACGGGACCGCCGAGTGCTGAAGCACGTAGCGCGTAAAAATCGCCTGTGCTCAGTTGCAACACTCACTACCAAGTTCCAAACTGCCTCTGGAAGCAACATCAGCAAAATAACTGTTCGTCAGGAGCTTCATGAAATGGGTTTCCATGGCTGAGCAGCCGCACACAAGCCTAAGATCACCATGCACAATGCCAAGTGTCGGCTGGAGTGGTGTAAAGCTTGCCGCCATTGGACTCTGGAGCAGTGGAAACGCTTTCTCTAGAGTGATGAATCACGCCTCACCATCTGGCAGTCCGACGGACGAATCTTGGTTTGGCGGATGCCAGGAGAACGCTACCTGCCCAAATGCATAGTGCCAACTGTAAAGTTTGGTGGAGGAGGAGGATTAATGGTCTGGGACTGTTTTTCATGGTTCGAGCTAGGCCTCTTAGTTCCAGTGAAGGGAAATCTTAACGCTACAGCTTACAATGACATTCTAGACGATTCTGTGCTTTCCAACTTTGTGGCAACAGTTTGGGGAAGGTCCTTTCCTGTTTCAGCATGACAATGCACCCATGCACTAAGCAAGGTCCATACAGAAATGGTTTGTCGAGATCGATGTGGTAGAACTTGACTGGCCTGCACAGAACCCTGACCTCAACCCTATCGAACACCTTGGGGATGAATTGGAACGCTGACTGCGAGCCAGGCCTAATCGCCCAACATCAGCGCCTGACCTCACTAATGCTCTTGTGGCTGAATGGAAGAAAGTCCCCGCAGCAATGTTCCAACATCTAGTAGAAAGCCTTCCCAGAAGAGTGTTATAGCAGCAAATGGGGGACCAACTCCATATTAATAACCATGATTTTTGAATGAGATGTTTGACAAGCAGGTGTCCGCATACTTTTGGTATAAATACTGTATATATATCCTGCTAACATTAACCTAAAATTTTACATTTCTACCATTAACTTTTCTCAGTACGGTCCCCGTTTGTCTTTGTCTTTTACCGTCGCAAGTGGCATGTTAATGATAGATAGGTATCTCGATGCATTTTAAAAATTTAGATTACTATAAATGTCATATTGTAAAGACCTCCACAATCAACCCGTTGCCCCAAATAAACAATTTAAGCAATCCCAAATCAATTACGGGCAAGGTTAAACCCCCCCTCCCGGCAGTCATTCTTCTTCAGATAACTTTACAGTTCATACTCATAACGGCACACATGTAACTCATGCCTGTCAGAGTTGGTGGCTCTTGATGATGTCCCAATGTAAATATCTGGGGGATAGACTGATTTTCCCAACCAGATGATCTCTCACAACCATCCTTTATGGTCCATTCTGCCTCGTCCATTTTTTATCAGTGCACCAGCAGCATGAGAGAAGTGATCTGTTCATGCTCACTCCATGTGCTCGGTCTCAGGGTGACTAATGCAGCACTCCTGAGAGAAAAGGCAGTCGATAGCTTCCACTGGATGCTGTACACAGGTTGCTGGTTTGGACTCGGGTCTCAGGAAGAAGTGGTGAGGGACAGGGCCGTAATGGACGCCATTGCCACCACTACTTCAGCCGGTTAGAGGGGGTAGGGTTCACACTGTTATCCCTTTCATGCATCTTGATACCATCCGGGGTCACTATCACCATTAACCTCGAGAGAGGACAGACCAGAACAACAGTTTATGGCATTTCTGATTCAGGAATTCAAGACAGACGATTCATTGTATGACTCATTATTAAATTTTCTAATATTCTTAATACAGATAATAAAACATTTTTGAAATCATTTAGCAAATGTACTTATTCATCCCTATCATATTTGGCAATCTCACCGCAGAGTTACAGGGCCAAACCTTGGAGGGAAATCTTGACAATACAGCAGAAACAAAAACTAACAAACAAAACAACAACATAATACACTCCTTCAGAAATAGTAGCATTGCATATTACATTCAAACTTCACCCAATGCCTCTATCCTTTCTAACGAGGGTGATCAGGCCTCACCAGAAAGTCAGAACAGAGGTCATTCAACACCATTATATTAGTATGTTCTTTCCCTGTACTTTAGACTAATTATGTAAACATATTTAAAAACAGTCTCTGTATCAGGTTTATATTGTTTTTCAGTCCATTTCTCAAAATTCGAACAATAGATACTTCAGAAAATTTTATTTGTGTGTCCTTTAAGGTGCATCCTTTCTCACCCTTGAAGAACCTATTAAAACTAACAAAAAAGACCACAAAAATAAATCAGACATGGTATTAAGACCACTATCAAATATTTATAAGTATAGACGGGTGGGTTGTGTGTGCATGCAGGTGTGCGTGGGAGGGTAAAAAGTAGTGGCAAAAACTAACAAATGGCCTTTCTTAATTTGAGAGCTCCCTTAACGGCCGGATTCGGGTACATTTACTCTTGCAGAATTTCACTAACTGCTCTCCCAAGACAGCAGGCCTCAGGAAGCATTTCAAAGGGAGAGATATAGAATCAGTGTTAAACTCATCAGAATACTTGTTACTGGACATTCAATCAGTCCTGGAAGAGAACAAATACATTTTGTTAGTTTTCACTATGCTATCTTCATCAGTCCTAAAAATTCAAAATTCTCAATCTTATTCAGTCCTAAAAATTATATACACGGTACTGCTAGACCTATGTAACACCCTCCTTTTCAACTTACTGTTCAGAGTTAGAATAATAGAATACACAAGGTGCAATTTAGACATTTGGTTGTGCATCAACAATCTTTCTTTTGTTGTGTCAGTCACTGACAGTCACTCAATTAGCCATGTCAGCTAACAATTTTTTGATTGGTAAATTAGTCGAGCCAACTATCTAGACTTGTAGTAATCATGGTTGAATACCAACCAGTCATGCAGGGCACGTGCCCAGGGGCCTTGACCTCCAGGGGCCCCCCATTGATTTCCTTAGTCACTCTCATTCAGATATCATTAACATGGCATAAGCCATGGCAAAATGTGTAGCATTTAAGGAAATTAGCTTTAAAACTGAAGAAATATCGATCCACCCCATGGCAAAATCGGTAGAATTGCAGGAAATTAGCTGTAAAACTTCAACCAAATCTCACTTAGGGCCCCAACACCAAGGACACATCTTATCTTTGACCCAAATACCAGATGTGCTGGGGAGAGAGGAATGGCGACCTCGAATGTAATATCAGTCCCAAGCTTGATCCCTCTGTTCCCTTAGGAAACGCAAACAATAGAAAGCAAATGCTGTCAACACTCGTATTCGTTGTGTGACCTTGTATTGAAACCTTAGCTTCAAATACTACGATATTACATTATTAGGGTGCTTGCTGAAAGCTACTAATAACATATTATATTGTCAACACTCATTACACTTGACTGCGACTGACAGACCATGAGTACCATGAATCACGTTTCTGTAAAAACCTTTAGTCATTTATTTTATTCCTTTACGCCTAAATCCTTATTCTACTAACCCATGTTAATCAAATTAACTATACCATTTATTATAGATCCATGTTGAACCCCTTTTCATTATATATCAATCAAGATAAACAAATACACTGTATATTACCTTTTAAGTAGCCCACTTTGCGCTGGGCTGTCTTCTGTATTTCCATTTCGGTCTTTGTAAAAAAAATCGGAGCCCCTAGTGTGGCTCCCAACACTAGAATAGTTATATTACATTACTCTATATTCATTAATGTCTATTATGTTGAAGATTAGTAACATGCCCAAATCATAAACAACATCAGCCACATTTACATTTACATTTACATCATTTAGCAGACACTCTTATCCAGAGCAACTTACAAATTGGTGCATTCAACTTATGATAGCCAGTGGGACAACCACATTTTTTATTTTATGGGGAGGAGGGGGGAGGGGGGGGTAGAAGGATTGCTTTCCAGCTATTCCTCAAAGAGGTAGGGTTTCACCAATTAAAACATAGTAACTGTATCATTTGAACTACTCCTTACCCCTTTACAAAACCAATCACAAGCAGACAACTCGAGAAGAGCTAAAACTTTCACATACAGTATCAACATGGCTGCCTTATCTGACTTGTTTTCCCGACCCAAAAACTCCAACCATCACCTGGCTGGCCATTCATGTCTCACCACTCTTTCTCCATTTTGGCAGGTGTTTTAGAATGTTTGGATAACAAGTAACTTTTTCCACCGTGCCAAAATAATAGAATATCGAACAGGGGGAAAGGAGAGAAACTTCTATGAACTATAACAACTTCACTTTGCATAAATCTGCATATATCTTCATAGGCTTAATGCCATAGGAATGTAGGGGTGTATAATTTGCTACTGTTTTGCTACTATTCTTTTTCCCAAAGTAACCTTTCTTAAGGGTAGATTTTATTCCATCGTATTTACGTGTCTTGCGTTCATACCACAAAGCAATTAATATTACTGCATTTTTGCCTTTGCATTTCTTCAGCTCCGACCACCAGCTATTCCATTGGTCCGGGACATTGCATTCTACCCATCCAATTCATCTTTGCTCAGGTCTTTAGTGACCCCTTATCATCGCTTGTATTTGAGCTGTCCAAGACAAATACAGCACCCGATGCCACAGGAAGGTCAAAAAGATCATCAAGGACATCAACCACCTGAGCCACTGCCTGTTCACCCCGCTATCATCCGGTCAGTACAGGTGAATCAAAGCTGGGACCGAGAGAATGGAAAACAGCTTCTATCTCAAGACTATCAGACTGTTAAATAGCCATCACTAGCACATTAGAGGCTGCACCAGCCTATTGAAATCACTAGCCACTTTAAGAAATGGAACACCAGTCACTTTAATAATGTTTACAGCCTTTTTAATAATGTTTACATATCTTGCACTACTCATCTCAGTATATACTGCATTCTATTCTATAATATTCTACTGTATCTTAGTCCATGCCGCTCTGTCATTGCTTGTCCATGTATATTTTCTTAAATTCCATTCCTTACTAGTTTTGTGTGTATTAGGTAGATGTTGTGAAATTGTTAGTTAATACTTGTTAGATATTACTGCACTGTCGGAGCTACAAGCATTTCGCTACACCCGCTATAACATCTGCTAAACACGTGTATGTGACAAATATAATTTGATTTGATTTGAATGGCCTAGTCAAAGCCCAGACCTCAATCCAATTGAGAATATGTGGTATGACTTAAAGATTGCTGTACACCAGTGGAACCCATCCAACTTGAAGGAGCTGGAGCAGTTTTGCCTTGAAGAATGGGCAAAAATCCCAGTGGCTAGATGTGCCAAGCTTATAGAGACATACCCCAAGAGACTTGCAGCTGTAATTGCTGCAAAAAGTGGCTCTACAAAGTATTGACTTTGGGGGGGTGAATAGTTATGCACGCTCAAGTTTTCAGTTTTTTTTGTCTTATTTCTTGTTTGTTTCACAATAAAACATATTTTGCATCTTCGAAGTGGTAGGCATGTTGTGTAAATCAAATGATACAAACCCCCCAAAAATCCATTTTAATTCCAGGTTGTAAGGCAACAAAATAGGAAAAATGCCAAGGGGGGTGAATACTTTTGCAAGCCACTGTATGCCACTATCTATCACAGTAGACTGCAGCTTCCAGCTATCGCAACACGCACCGTTGCCTTCATCTTAAATCATACGCACTCAGTCAATCACACATTCGATCATACTTTCAGTCACACATTGCCGGCACATGCATACCCATTTTCATCCTGCTTATGGTGTATCTGGAATAATCAGGACAGTGCTTTATATGGAGTTTCCTCCGGTTCTCTTATGGAGTTTCCTCCGGTTCTCTTGTGGAGTTTCTTCTGGTTCTCTTATGGAGTTTCCTCCAGTTCTCTTGTGGAGTTTCTTCTGGTTCTCTTATGGAGTTTCCTCCAGTTCTCTTGTGGAGTTTCTTCCGGTTCTCTTATGGAGTTTCCTCCTGCTGAGACTTCAATTTAATCATTCACCTCAGCTATATCTGTCGGACAGAGCTTCAATTTAATCCTTCGCTCTAGTTACCGTGATTGTATTGCAATACACTAAACCCAAAAGTTGCCAAAAGAGCTCTCTTGTGACATAAACAAACAGACAGTCATGCAGCATGCAACCCAGAAATATATGAAGACACACTTATCAATGCTTTTCACATTTACACACCACAGTTATCAGATTCACTTCTGTTCTTTACCACATTGGTCGGGTCACAGACAGAGACACGTGACATTAGGACTTTTAACATTAACTTTACATGTGAGGTGGTGCGATTATATCAAATTCATATAATTCTAAATTAATATGAAAAAGCACTCACCTCTTTTGTCACGTGTCCTTCTTGCAACAGCAAATGTTAGGAATTTAAAACTGGTCAAGGTGTGGAGAAATGCTGGATATGAACGATAAGGTGAGAGTTTTATTAGACAGAGCTGTGCACAGGGAGACCAAAACAACACTTCTGCAAGGTTCTAATAATATGCCCCCTCCTAAGGAAGGTGGGCATTTATACTCTTCCTTATCTGTTCGTTGATTCATCATTCCAAATCGGCCAAAATATTAAATCAAGGTTGCTCTGGGGGTTGAATAGGCTATACATTTGAACCATCATAAGTGTCTCAAGGCACCCATGGCCGATTTGATGGCTTAGGGGCCCAGATATCAATCACTAAGAAGGTACGTGGAGGCCCCATTCCAATAGAAATGATTTTCAGAATAGTGTTCTTAACAGTAGCAAGGCAGTAAGGCTGCGTCGTAAATAGTTTACTATTCTTTGCAGAACACTCTTTTGACCAGAACACCTGGGCTCTGGTCAAAAGTAGTGCAATAAATAGGGAATAGGGTGCCATTGGGACACAACTGAAAGACACGTTGGAGTGACCCTTACTGGTTTCCATGGCGACCTTATCAAACTCATGACACTAATTAAACCAAACGTGCCTGCACATGCCTCGTTTAGCTACAGCGGTTAGCGACGTGTTGCCATGACAACTTAATCGGAGCCGCTATCTGCTGAAGCTTAGAGGTGAATAGTGAATGATTTAGAGACAGAGAGAGAGCGGGAGAGAGAGAGAGAGACTTCTTCTCTCGGGGAAGACTTCTTCTCTCAGGGACTTCTTCTCTCAGGGACGTTGAGTGAAACAGGGCTGCCCAATAAGTCCAACACTATTTAACATCTACATTAATGAATTGGCAAAAACATTAGAAGAATCGGCAGCACCTGGTCTCACCCTACACAACACTGAAATCAAGTGTCTGCTGTACGCAGATGACCTGGTGCTACTGTCTCCCACTAAGGAGGGGTTACAGCAGCATCTAGATCATCTGCACAGATTCTGTCAGACCTGGGCCCTGACCGTTAATCTAAAAAAAACTAATATAATGATATTCCAAAAAAGGTCCGCAAATCAGGATGACAAATATACATTCTACTTGGACACAGTTCTATTAGAACACACCAAAAATTACACATATCTAGGACTAAATATCAGCAACACAGGTAGCTTTCACATGGCTGTGAATGAGCTGATAGACAAAGCAAGAAGAGCATTCTATGCCATTCAAAATTTTCCAATCAGTTATAGAACCAATTGCTCTATATGGCAGCGAAGTATGGGGTCCGCTCTCTAATACTGAATTTACCAAAAGGGACAAACATCCAATCGAAATACTGCATGCAGAGTTTTGCAAGACTGTATTGCAAGTGCAAAGAAAAACTCAAAATAACGCATGTAGAGCAGAATTGGGCCAATACCCCCTCCTTATTCGAATAGAAAAAAAAGCCATCAAATTTTACAACCACCTAAAAACAAGTGACCCCAAAACATTCCATCACACAGCTCTACTATGTCAAGAGATGAAACAAGAGAAGAGTCCCCTCAGCCAGCTGGTTCTGAGGCTCAGTTCACTAACCAAAACCAACCTCATAGAGCCTCAGGACAGCACTCAGAAAATCTGGCCCAACCAAATCATCACGAAGCAAAAAGAAAAATATATCACCTATTGGAAAGACACCACAAAAAATCAAAGTAAACTTCAATGCTATTTGGCTCTAAACAGACAGTCCATGGTGGCAGACTATCTGACCACTGTGACTGATAGAAAACTGAGGAAAACAATAACTAGGTTCAGACTCAGTGAGCACAGTCTGGCTATAGAGACCGGTTGTCAGAGGCAAACCTGGCTGCCCAGAGAGGACAGGCTGTGCTCACTCTGCCTCCGGGGAGAGGTAGAGAGAGAGCTGCATTTCCTACTACACTGTGAAAAATACTCAGACCTAAGATAATCTTTCTTTCCCAATATTATCATTAAGTACAAAGAATTTGAAACTATAAAAGAGGAAGAAAAATCCAATATTTATTGGGTGAAAAGCCAAAACGTGCAATTTTGGCAGCCAAATATGTGTCCTCTTGCCACAACCTGAGGGACAGCCAGTGAAAAGTGTAATGTAATGTCAATAATATTTCCTGTTTTGTTTTGGCTTTCATACCATGTAATGTGTCTTCTCAATCATGTTGAGATTGGTCGACTACTATTGCTTTAATGTATTGTTATTCTCATTAATATTGTTGTTGTAGTTGCTGTTAATGGTAATCCCATTTCCACTACTACTACTATTATTGCTGTTGGGCCCACCATTTTTGTTATATCTATACTTTGACAATGTAAGTAATTTTACTTGCCATGTCAATAAAGTCTATTGAATTGAATTGAATTGAATTGAATTGAGAGAGAGAGAGAGCGGGAGAGAGAGAGAGAGAGAGAGAGAGAGAGAGAGAGAGAGAGAGAGAGAGAGAGAGAGAGAGAGAGAGAGAGAGAGAGAGAGAGAGAGAGAGAGAGAGTCTTCCTGGAATTATACTGTCCGTTGGCTAAGAGCCAATTCTTAGAAATAATCACCTTGATTACTAAGATATTTTCACATCAGCATTGAGTTTTCAGGTTTTCAGCCCAGTTTCAAACACAGTGTACGCACATCCAATAACCTGCAGGTGCTGCGTACAAAAATAAACTCATGAAAGAAAGATAGATAGGTCTTCGAGAGGCTCAGTCCGGCAAGTGCCATGCTCTACCAACTGAGCTAAACCTGTTAAACGTGGGTGAGAGAGCAGAACCTTCAATGTAATGTCAACTCTATCTCATTGAATAGAAGCAGTGCTGTGGCTAGGCAGTGCAAGTGAGTCTCCAGCCTGGTATCAGTTTATATGCATGACATTGTGATGCTTTTGCAAAAAGATACGCATCACGGTTGAGTCTCAGAAGGGGGCAGGTGTGCTCTGTGCTGCGGTTCACATACTAGAGGAGTGAGCCATGGGTTCACAGTGCACAGGGAGCTACAAATCAGTCTATTCCACCAAGGAAATAGAAGCCAAAGTGGCCAACGGAAGCCATTCTCATGGGGATGGTGTGAGAGGAATTTCTCAGTTTGGCCACCATTCCTTTGGGTCATCGATAAAGCAGTCATTACAACTGCTTTCCTCTCAAGTGCTTCACATTGCTCTTGCTGTGGTTGGATTACTCTTAACCCTGATCTGTTCATTCCTGCTTACTAATGTGCTTCCCAAATGGCACCCTGTTCCCTATGGGCCCTGGTCAAAAGTAGTACCCTATAAAGGGTGCCATTTGGAACGCATATTTTTAGCTCTTGATCGATAGCAATTGTTTCACATCTACTTGTGGCTAATCGCTTGGCCTATACGTTGAGACGAAAACACATTTGTTTCCCAGGAATGATTTGTTGTCATGGAACTCTGGATCGATAACGGGAGGTCAGAATGAGAGCTTTTCGAAAAGATCCGTGCTAACAAGCTGGAGTAGTGTTAATGAGTGGGCATTGAGTGGGTGATTCTCTCTGTGGTGTAAATACTGTTACTTCAACTTCACTTTGTCTTTCGAACTCTCTTTCGGTCTCTTTCTCTCTGTCTGGAATATGCACACACACACACACACACACACACACACACACACACACATAATCACTCTCTCTCTTTCTCTCTACACACACACACACACACACACACACACTCAGAACCACCTCAGAATCGCTCAGCAATGACCCAGCGATTAAGTTAATAATTGAGGAGCTAAATTGATTTTATTGACCGGCCCACGCCTGCCTCTTGCCCATGCAGGTCTTGTAGCCGGTGCTCTGCAGCTCGACCCGGGGTTGATGGACTCCTCTCTGCCGTGGGGGCCCAAAGGCAAGCTGAGATGTCATAATATATAGTATACACACTGGTTGTGTCTCTAATGGCACCCTATTCTCTACACAGTGCACTACTTTTGACCATGGCCCTGTGGGCCCTGTTCAACAGTATTGCACTATATAGGGAATGGGGTGCCATTTGGGATGCAGCCAGTCTCTGCCAGGTTTAGGAGGCTAGTGTGTGAGTGAACCAGCGGAGGTATTAGCAGGTTTTGGAGGGGAAATTTATTTTCAAAGTATATGTTGAGAAAGTTATAATAATGAAATATTCTCACATTGTCATAGAAAAGGGTATCTTCTCTGGTATTAACTCGTACTTTTACCGGGGCCATATATATCAAGTGTCTCAGAGTAGTGTTGATCTAGGATCAGTTTGGCCTTTTTCATCACAATGAATAAGATTACATAGACAGAGAGGAACTTATTATAGATCAGCACACACTCTGAGATGCGTGGTACAGACAGCACCTGATCTATTGTGCGTCACCGAATGAGGACGCCATGTGGCTTTTTGACAACCCAAGATTTATTCACTTTTCCCAACTTAGTCAAGTGTGTTGTTTACATCGACTTCCATAATGAGAGGCATCTTTAACGATAAAGGCTTGACAGTGCTGGCTAATAACTTACTCCATATGTCTGCTCTGCTGTCACACACACACACACCGTTTCACAGTAATGAGATGCAGACAGAGGCTTTGTTGGAATTCTAATTGGAATTCATATAGGAAGAGGCAGGACTAAAGTGTACCGTAGCATATGGTACACAGAACACACAGAACTCACAGCGGGGACAATGTAAAGCAACCAGCAGGTAGCAGCCACAGGGAGGAGGGACACAGCAGGATGGAGAAAGAGAGGGTATGTGTGTGTGTGTGTGTGTGTGTGTGTGTGTGTGTGTGTGTGTGTGTGTGTGTGTGTGTGTGTGTGTGTGTGTGTGTGTGTGTGTGTGTGTGTGTGTGCGTGTGTGTGTGTGTGTGTGTGTGTGTGTGTGTGTGTGTGTGTGTGTGTGTGTGTGTGTGTGCGTGCTGCTTTGTGATCAACTAAGTCTGGAGTGCAGACATTTAGCTATACTCTGCGCAACAAACTCTGTGTTTGGATCCAACTCCAGACTTGGTACATTGTACTATTTCTTCATGTACTCTGGGCACTTCACGGTCTGTCTGCCTCCTTGATTAGATTTGTACCGACACTGTAGTTCGTTTTTCATTGAGATAACATTATTATTGTGGGTTCAGGCCAGGCCAAGCAACCTTCCCAGACCTCACCCTCTTCCCATGGTTTCTTTGAGTGTGTCCCAAATGGAACCCTATTCCTTAATTAGTGAACTGCTTTTGACCAGTACCTTACATATGAAAAATGGTGACTTTTGTGAAGCACACTTTGTCTTACTCCACACTCATTCTCCAGACACATTCTCCTGCTGCACTGACTCAACTTAAGTTCCTTTTCTAGTGGAGTGGGATGCACCCACCCACACACACGCACAAATGCACACACACACACACACATACACACAAAAAAAAACACACACACTCTTACCTCTCCTTGCCCTCCCCATCATCCCACTAAATCACGACCAGGCTGCGTTGGTTCCACTGTCCTCTGTTTCAGTATGCCTTAATAGAGTGCCTCGCGGCTGATTTACGGTGCTTTAAGGCTGAGTGTCGTGCCAGCGGTAATAGACCACAGCCTTCACTGGGAGTTAATGGAGGCTAGTGTTTTACTGGCACTGGACCACACAACTCAGGCCCACTGGGAGATCCAAAATGGCGGCTAAGGGAGGAAGTGGTGCCACCCACTGTAATCTCAGGCCCACTGGGACATCCAAAATGGCGGCTAAGGGAGGAAGTGGTTCCACCCACTGTACTCAGGCCACTGTACTCAGGCCTACTGTTGTCAGTCCTTTTTCCCCAGGTGTGGACTGGTGGTGGACATTCATTTTTAGACCTATCCAATGCTTTTAAATGGGTGGGGACAAGTGTCTGTTCTCTCCAAAGGGTCCTGACACACTGGGTATTTGCATCACAACCGGTGATACTTAGGTACAATGCAGGACTTAGTTTATTGTCACAACGTGTCATTGACCGAATGTTGAATTAAAGAAGCAATCTGGGATTCCAAAAACAACAAAGCCACCCTGTGAGGCATTTATAACTTATATTCTTCACGAGTAGATGTACCAATCCCAGGTTGCCCCTTTTAAGAACCTCTTGTAGGACTGTAAAGCAGGGAGAAACAAGGAGAAAAATATAATCTTAACACCTATTAGTGTCTGCACTGTGGGTGAAGAGTGAGATAAAAACGTTCTGCATGGATCTCCACACAGACACACAAGCACACACACACACACACACACACACACACACACACACACACACACACACACACACACACACACACACACTCCACAGACTGCCTCCTCTCATCCCTGACAACCTGAAGTGGAAATAGGCTGGGTAGGGAGAGAGCAAAGGAGAGAGGGAGGAGGGAGGGAGGGAAATGGAGAGAAGGGGAAAGAGAATAAGAGGTTTGTGGAGGAGAGATGTGGAGAGAGAGAGAGAGAGAGAGAGAGAGAGAGAGAGCGAGAGAGAGAAATAACTAATGGAATGCCAGCAGCCTCTCAGGCTGGTTTCATTAATTTGTGAGAGGGTCATGCATATGGATGTGCTGTATCACTATCATATGAGAGATGAATGTGTGTGTGGCCGTGTGTGTGTGGTCAATCAGGGTCAGACAGGTCGTTTCCTCCCACTGATTCAGCCCATAATCGGCAGCGAGCCACACTCTCCAGCTCCCTCAGAGAATTACAAGTTATGTATATGTGTGTGTGTGTGTGTCCAGCCATGCCCCCGAGTCTAACCCATAGTCAGCCAGTGCCAATGTCAGTGAAGTCAAATACGAAGATGACCTATCACATTCACAGTACACTGTGGGCAGCCGCGGCTCACGTGGGAGAAAATACACATGTTTATTCTGTCCATTATTATCTTGGTATTACCTGAGGTCAATTAAAATATCTGTGGAAAAAGTTTTGCCCAGCATGAGTAATGGTGACCTTTGCTCCATATCTGTGTTTGACACTTTGTAAAACAATCTTATCGAGTTGTAGAATGATATTAGCATGTATTGTCATGGGTAAATATCCTACCAATCCAATGATTGACATTCCGCTATTATTATTCAACACAAGCACACCGGCAAACATTTCCCATAATTTCTTTCCAAAATAGATAATAAAGCTTCTTGGATTGTAGCTGCAACACCTTTTGGGGGTTGCCTCAAGGAGAGGCAACTGAACTATGGGACAGTGTGTTTATCTTAGGTTGCCTCCAAAATGGCACCCTATTCCCTATAGTGCACTACTTTTGACAAGGACCAATAAGGAATAGTGTGCCATTTAGGTCGCAACCTTGGAGTGCATTTATAACAGTTTTTAGCATTGCAACCTCTTCCCCAGACGTTTTCTATCTTCCTATAGAGATCCATCCTCATTCGTTTTAGTCCGTTTTGTTGGTTGGAAAAAAGAATATGTCTTTATGAGTAATGTCATCCACCCCACTCACATTTATACTGATCAGCTTAAGATAAATCAAAACGCTTTATGCGATGCGTCCCCGCTAGTTTGATCATGGAGAAACATCATTTGTCATTAATTTATTTATGTGACTCCCAAATGGCACCCTATTCCCTATGTAGTGCATTGCTTTTGAGCAGGGCCTGGTCAAAAGTAGTGCACTACGTAGAGAATAGGGTGTAATTTGGGACGCACCCTAACATCGAAGGTCGTGGAAGGAAGCTTCAAGGATTCTCTCAACTTTTCCCCCTTACTGTTGTTGACTCCTTTGTCCCTGCAGAGCGGGAGTCAAGTGTATAGTGGCAGTACATCTGCCTTGAAGTTGAGTCATTTACTGTCCATGTGTAGTTACTGCAATATGCTTTTGCAAGGGTGGCCTTCTAGGTGGCTGCCAAGGCTATGTCCCAAATTGCACCCTATAACCTATATAGTGCACTACTTTTTACCAGAGCCCTACCAGAGTGCTTTGCAGAAGTATTCATCGCCCTTGGCATTTTCCCTATTTTGTTGCATTACAACCTGTAATTTAAATTGATTTTTATTTGGATTTCATGTCATGGACATACACAAAAGAGTCAAAATTGTTGAAGTAAAAAAAATAACTTGTTTCAAAAAATTCTACAAAATAAATAATGGATGAGTGCTGCGTGCACATGTATTCACCCCCTTTGCTATGAAGCCGCTAAATAAGATCTGATGCAACCAATTACCTTCAGAAGTCACATAAATAGCTAAATAAATACCACCTGTGTGCAATCTGTGTCACATGATCTGTCACATGATCTCTGTATATATACACCTGTCCTGAAAGGCCCCAGAGTCTGCAACACCACTAAGCATTTATTATTATTATTTAGCAGACGCTCTTATCCAGAGCGACTTACAAATTGGTACATTCACCTTATGATAGGTAGGGGTTGTAGGGGTTTAATGGCACAGGCAGGGAGCCCAGCCAACAGCAAGTTGCAGTAGTCAAGACGGGAGATGACAAGTGCATGGATTAGGACCTGTGCCGCTTCCTGTGTAAGGTAGGGTCGTACTCTGCGAATGTTGTAGAGCATGAACCTACAGGATCGGGTCACCGCTTTGATGTTAGCGGAGAACGACAGGGTGTTGGCCAGGGTCGTGCCAAGGTTCTTTGCACTCTGGGAGGAGGACACAACGGAGTTGTCAACCGTAATGGCAAGATCATGGAGCGGGCAGTCCTTCCCCGGGAGGAAGAGCAGCTCCGTCTTGCTGAGGTTCAGCTTGAGGTGGTGATCCGACATCCACACTGATATGTCTGCCAGACATGCAGACATGCAATTCACCACCTGGTTATCAGAAGGGGGAAAGGAGAAGATTAATTGTGTGTCGTCTGCATAGCAATGATAGGAGAGACCATGTGAGGATATGACATAGCCAAGTGACTTGGTGTATAGAGAGAATAGGAGAGGGCCTAGAACTGAGCCCTGGGGGACACCAGTGGTGAAAGCACGTGGTGCGGAGACAGATTCTCGCCATGCCACCTGGTAGGAGCGACCTGACAGGTAGGACGCAATCCAAGAGTGAGCCACGCCGGAGATGTCCAACTCGGAGAGAAAGGGGCACCACCAAGCAAGCGGCACCATGAAGACCAAGGAGCTCTCCAAACAGGTCAGGGACAAAGTTGTGGAGAAGTACAGATCAGGGTTAGGTTATAGAAAAATATTAGAAACTTTGAACATCCCACGGAGCACCATTAAATCCATTAGTAAAAAATTGAAAGAATATGGCACCACAACAAACCTGCCAAGAGAGGGCCGCCCACCAAAACTCACGGACCAGGCAAGGAGGGCATTAATCAGAGAGGCAACAAAGAGACCAAAGAAAAAAAGGAGCTGCAAAGCTCCACAGCGGAGATTGGAGTATCTGTCCATAAAACCACTTTAAGCCGTACACTCCACAGAGCTGGGCTTTATGGAAGAGGGATCAGAAAGAAAGAAAAATAAGCAAATACGTTTGGTGTTCGCCAAAAGGCATGTGGGAGACTCCCCAAACATATGGAAGAAGGTACTCTGGTCAGATGAGACTAAAATTTAGCTTTTTAGCCATCAAGGAAAATGCTATGTCTGACGCAAACCCAACACCTCTCATCACCCCGAGAACACCATCCCCATGCATGGTGGTGGCAGCATCATGCTGTGGGGATGTTTTTCATCGGCAGGGACTGGGAAACTGGTCAGAATTGAAGGAATGATGGATGGCGCTAAATACAGGGAACTTCTTGAGGGAATCCTGTTTCAGTCTTCCAGAGATTTGAGACTGGGCAGAGGTTCACCTTCCAGCAGGACAATGACCCTAAGCATACTGCTAAAGCAACACTTGAGTGGTTTAAGGGGAAACATTTACATGTCTTGGAATGGCCTAGTCGAAGCCCAGACCTCAATCCAATTGAGAATCTGTGGTATGACTTAAAGATTGCTGTACACCAGTGGAACCCATCCAACTTGAAGGAGCTGGAGCAGTTTTGCCTTGAAGAATGGGCAAAAATCCCAGTGGCTAGATGTGCCAAGCTCATAGAGACATACCCCAAGAGACTTGCAGCTGTAATTTCTGCAGAAGGTGGCTCTACAAACTATTGACTTTGAGGTGGTGAATAGTTATGCACGCTCAAGTTTTCATTTTTTTGGCTTATTTCTTGTTTGTTTCACAATAAAAAATATTTTGCATCTTCAAAGTCGTAGGCATGCTGTCTAAATCAAATGATACAAACCCCTCAAAAATCAATTTTAATTCCAGGTTGTAAGGCAACAAAATAGGAAAAATGCCAAGGGGGTTGAATATTTTCGCAAGCCACACCATCGGGGTGGAGTTTGGCTCCTGGTTGGTAATGGTGTTACCTAGTGTTGATTTTTCAGTGTAACATTTATAGTGTTGATTCAGGAGTTTAATGATCTCTCTAAGAGTGAAATTAACACTCAGTGGTGTAAACTAACCCCAGTGTTGGTGTTTATAACCAGTGTTGAGTGTGAAAGTGTGATTGTGTCAATTTTACTCTGTGGAGATTAAAACATTCCCATCAAAACCACGCCCCTCATTATCATATTTCCCAGCATGCTCTACTTCAGCTAGATATTTTAGGATTGTTTTTCATATCTGTGTTTTTGCATGTTAATTGATTGATTTATCAATCTTATGCTACATACCACTCTAAATTCCAAGCATCTGCCTCTAACCCTAGGAAGCTCTTTGCCACATTCTCCTCCCTGCTGAATCCTCCCCCCCTCCTCCCTCTCTGTGGATGACTTCGTCAACCATTTTGAAAAGAAGGTTGACGACATCCGATCCTCGTTTGTTAAGTCAAATGACACTGCTGGTCCTGCTCACACTGCCCTACCCTATGCTTTGACTTCTTTCTCCCCTCTCTCTCCAGATAAAATCTTGCGACTTGTGACGGCAGGCCGCCCAACAACCTGCCCGCTTGACCCTATCCCCTCCTCTCTTCTCCAGACCATCTCCGGTGACCTTCTCCCTTACCTCACCTCGCTGATCAACTCATCCTTGACCGCTGGCTATGTCCCTTCCGTCTTCAAGAGAGCGAGAGTTGCACCCCTTCTCAAAAAACCAACACTCGATCCCTCTGATGTAAACAACTACAGACCAGTATCCCTTCTTTCTTTTCTCTCCAAAACTATTGAGCGTGCCGACTTTAGCCAACTCTCTTGCTATCTCTCTCAGAATGACCTTCTTGATCCAAACCAGTCAGGTTTCAAGACTGGTCATTCAACTGAGACTGCTCTTCTCTGTGTCAGGGAGGCTCTCCGCACTGCTAAAGCTAACTCTCTCTCCTCTGCTCTTGTCCTTCTAGACCTGTCTGCTTTCTTTGATACTGTGAACCATCAGATCCTCCTCTCCACCCTCTCCGAGCTGGGCATCTCCGGCGCGGCTCACTCTTGGATTGCGTCCTACCTGACCGGTCGCTCCTACCAAGTGGCGTGGCGAGAAGCTGTCTCCGCACCACGTGCTCTCACCACTGGTGTCCCCCAGGGCTCAGTTCTAGGCCCTCTCCTATTCTCGCTATACACCAAGTCACTTGGCTCTGTCATATCCTCACATGGCCTCTCCTATCATTGCTACGCTGACGACACACAACTAATCTTCTCCTTTCCCCCTTCTGATAACCAGGTGGCGAATCGCATCTCTGCATGTCTGGCAGACATATCAGTATGGATGACGGATCACCACCTCAAGCTGAACCTTGGCAAAACGGAGCTGCTCTTCCTCCCGGGGAAGGACTGCCTGTTCCATGATCTCGCCATCACGGTTGACAACTCCGTTGTGTCCTCCTCCCAGAGTGCGAAGAGCCTTGGCGTGACCCTGGACAACACCCTGTCGTTCTCCGCTAACATCAAGGCGGTGACCCGATCCTGTAGGTTCATGCTCTACAACATTCGGAGATTACGACCCTGCCTTACACAGGAAGCGGCACAGGTCCTAATCCAGGCACTTGTCATCTCCCGTCTGGATTACTGCAACTCGCTGTTGGCTGGGCTCCCTGCCCTACAACTCATCCAGAATGCCGCAGCCCGTCTGGTGTTCAACCTTCCCAAGTTCTCTCACGTCATCCCGCTCCTCCGCACACTCCACTGGCTTCCAGTTGAAGCTTGCATCTGCTACAAGACCATGGTGCTTGCCTACGGAGCTGTGAGGGGAACGGCACCTCCGTACCTTCAGGCTCTGATCAGTCCCTACACCCAAACGAGGGCACTGCGTTCATCCACCTCTGGCCTGCTGGCTCCCCTACCTCTGCGGAAGCATAGTTCCCGCTCAGCCCAGTCAAAACTGTTCGCTGCCCTGGCACCCCAATGGTGGAACAAGCTCCCTCACGACGCCAGGACAGCGGAGTCACTCACCACCTTCCGGAGACATTTGAAACCCCACCTCTTTAAGGAATACCTGGGATAGGATAAAGTAATCATTCTACCCCCCCCCCCCCCCTTACTCCAACCCACCCCCCCTGTCATAGGTGGTAACTCTACAATTCACTCGAAAATGCAAGGCACACTGGAAAATGATATTAGTTATTTTTGGCCACCCGTGAGTGGAAGGGTTCTACTAAGCTATATGGAATTGTTTTCAGAAGGTCATACCAAGGATTCTTTAGCATTTTTCAACTGGTACCGGGGGACCTTCAGATGAGTCTTGTGAGGCCTGTGGGCATCCTAGAGCAGAACAACCGACATGTACGTGTTCGTGAGAGTCTCACCTTTAGTGTGTAGCCCAAACTGTTCGGACGCTTCAGACAGAAGTTGGCAGAACGGCTGTACCAAATTCAGACGAGTCCCATGACGCTTGTGGTGGTCGTAGAGCAAAACGGAGAACACAATCGTTTTCGTGAGAGTCTCATCTTTCTATAGTGAGGTCATAATAGTTTGGACGCTACAGACGATTGTGTGAGAAGACCGATTTTCGGGATGTCTCATGGTTTGACAAACACCGCTCCAGCTCTTTCACCTTTCACCGCAGATGAGGTGTGTGACATAGGCGGATAGATACAGTTTGCTGCCTGTGGATTGAGACGCATCCAATGCAAAAAAACTGATATCTCTAGCTTAAACTGACAGATTTTTATGGGGATTCTTTTATTATGCTAATTCGATTTCCGTAGGGGGGCGGACATCGACCTTAGGGGGTTAACCCTAAGGTCAAGAAATGTGGACCTCTTGGTGTAATGGATAAAAATACTAAATGAGGTGTTATTGCATAATACCATTGGTGTAAACTATATACACTTAATAGTGTTACAAATAATATGAGGTGTTATTGCATAACACTGGAAGTGTTAATTTCCTAATATTGACAATAAGCACAGTGTTAATTTAACACTCAAAAGTGTGGACCCATATAAACACTGTCCAAGTGTTAAATGTAATGTTTTGATTTAACACTGGATAATTTGCTTTGTGGGAATATATAGGGAAGAGGTTGTCATTTTGGACGCAACCCAAGTTTCTGTGTGAGGCCTTCTTTTTATACCCCCTAAGATCTATTTATTTACGAGTTTTTGTGGGATTCGCAGAAGGAAACTTCACCACTCTGTGTATAATATATAGTGACAGTACCCATTTAATGCATGAGGCTGTGAGAGACTCAAGGCTGTGAAAGCAGGATCTTAGAAGGCTAACTGTCGGCTAGCATAGCATCATGGTCTGTCCTTCAGCTTTTATAAGGCTGGGCTCTATTAGATATACTGCAGAAATAACATAATCAACCAGAGGAAATAGGAACAGGGCTGTGTCCCAATTAGAACCCTGTTCACTTTTTAGTGCACTATTTTTGACCAGGGCCCCTGTTCTTTGGGACAAAGACCATTGAAATGGCTAGCCATAACCAAGCAAAGGGGTTGTCTTCACGGACAGTTCTTTTTGTACAACTAGTTTTTCCAATGGAATATTTAAGACATACAATAGCATTTGGCATCTTTTTTTTATATGAATGGATTACATATTCTCTTTTGTTTCCATTTATTAAATGTCTCCCCTAAGGAAGAGTTTGGGGATTTTTATTAATAAGTTCAACACCACAGAAGGAGGAGGACAATGTGTTCTTGATGGGACTACTGCTGCCACATAAAGACAGAAGTGATGAATGAAAACCAACAGACAAAAGTTGCTGAAGTAAGAGAAGCTCACACATGCTCTGTTGTGTGTGTGTGTGTGTGTGTGTGTGTGTGTGTGTGTGTATGTGTGTGGGGGGAGGGGGGCGGGGGGGGGGAATCTCAGTCTTTAAAAAAGTGTGCTGCATGCAGGGAATCTCAGTGGCTGAAATTCACTTAGCAAACCAAGTGCTTCGAATGAATCAGAGGGGTGTGTGATTTTGCAAGCCCAATTTCCTCCTCTCCATATTGTTAGGGAGGGGGGGAAGAAAGACAAAAGACGTCCTCTCAGTGACAGATGATAGGGGATGCGGTGTCATCAATTGAAGTTAGCTGTCTCCCTTGGGCACTCATCGCTAGCTTTAAAAAATGGTGGTTTAAGGATGTCAGGTGTTTATTGAGAGGTAAATGCATCAAGTTCCCGTGGAAATCAGTCACAAGGCCCTTCAGAAACACATAGAGTCTGCTTCCCAAATTACACCCTATTCCCTATATACTGCACTACTTCTGACCAAAACCCCAATGGCGTTGGTCAAAAGTAGCGCACCACATAGGGAAATAGGGTGGCATTTGGGACGAACTAAGAGTTGAGACAGCTTCATGGAAGGGGTTCAGCAGGGGACCCAGCCAACTGTGCGTTGTCAGAATTCATTTGTTTAGGATCCATCGCACCAGACAATAGTGTTGTGTGTGTGTGTATGAAAGAGTTTGCCTCTGAATACTGTAGTTTGTGCCACACCAAGCCAAACTAAACAACAATAATTTCTAACAAAGAACATTTAGAAACTTTTCCATGATGAACCTCAATGAAAAGTCTGTCTTGTATGGTAGGACTGTGTAATGTTGTACGGTCCAAAGTTATTTTCTTTCACAAAGATTCTCCTCACTTCAACCCAAAACGTTTCGCATAACACTTTGTATTCTCTGATCGGAGCAAGATAAAGGAAGTGGTCATGGTCCAATTGTAATCGGACAACTTCTTTTAACTTTGAGCCATAAAGAAATATAATTCCCACAAAAGCTTTTAATTATGTCTTACTCTACAACAGCAGGGAGCATCACAGAGCCTGGTGAGTATTATAAATAAGTGTATTATGGGCCTGTGTGTGTGCACGCTTTTGTTTTAGAACACCATTCCATTCTGCTGAGATGCAAATTTTTCCAGAGGCGTCATGTGCTATGAATGAATAATCATCTGGAAGCTAATTAATATACCGTTTTTTTATTTAACTAGGGAAGTCAGTTAAGAACAAATTCTTATTTACAATGACGGCCTACACTGGCCAAACCCAGACGACGCTGGGCCAATTGTGCGCCGCCCTATGGGACTCCCGGTTGTGATACAGCCTGGAATCGAACCAGGAGGTCTGTAGTGACGCGTCAAGCACTGAGATGCAGTGCCTTAGACCACTGCGCCACTCGGGAGCCCAAGAGTTGTTGTACATGACCAGATTCCCTGTTCGCAGGAGATTTTTTTCACATCTATCTGAATGCTGACGTCTTGATCAGAATGATACTATTTTGGATTAACAACATTTATTAATTTACATTACTGACGTGTATATTCCTATTTGACTATGGATCATCAAAATGGAATAGAATCATTCCTATTACCTCATATTTTCAATGAGTCCACTGATAGATAATAAACAATGCATCAGATGTAATAAACAATGACAGCTATTTGATTATGGATTAATTTGATTTCTTATTACTAATTACTTATTCCTCTTTGATTGTGGATCATCAAAATGGAATCACTCCTATTACTTACTATATAGCTGAGAGAGAGAAAGAGAGAGAGTGAGAGAGAGAGAGAGAGAGAGAGAGAGAGAGAGAGAGAGAGAGAGAGAGAGAGAGAGAGAGAGAGAGAGATGGCCTTATGTGAACGCCATGTGTGTTTTTACTGTTAATTATATGCACAGTAACTGTGTTGATTGTTATTTGTTGTTTTAATTTATTCAGAAAGTGGGAAAGTGTGTAAACGAGAATTTGCAGGGAATGTTGCTTGTCAGTGCACAACCCACAGAATATACTGCATGCAAAAGCTAATATTTGCTAATGGTACAGTATGTATTTGTACGTACAGTAGTGTAAGTTGGCGGTGGTAACCTCAAGTTTAGAGAGGCATCCCGGTAGCCAGAGGGTTGTTGGCGTCAATATCCCATGTGCTACTTACCTCAGTTTTTGCTCCCAGCATGTGTTGTGTGTTTTGTTGCGTGTCAAGTTGGGTACTGTGACAGCAAAATAGATAGAACGTCTGTGCAAATAAAGGTTGTATGTATTTTTTGTTACTGTACTGAAACAACAACAGGAGTAAACATTAATTACAGTGCGATGTGGAGAGGTCAATGGGATTCAGCAACATTATTTACATAATCAATACACTTCTATTACTTTTTAATTATGATTTAATAGCACTCATCCACACATACTGTATTTATATACACAGTATTTTTTTATGTTTATGGGAGACATTCGATTGATCTGTATGTGTGTTCCGTTTAATGTACAAACCCAAATAAATCTATTCAAAGCTTGTTTTGCTTGTTTAACCCTCCCGTTGTCCTAGGGTCAAAATGACCCGCCACTGTGTTGAACCAACTTTATTTAATTTTAATATTTTTGGGATCATTTGTGAGAAGGAGGCAGTGAGACTTTAAAGTATCACTGCCTCCTTCTCACAAATGATCCAAAAAATATAAAAATTAAATAAAGTTGGTTCAACACAGTGGCGGGTCATTTTGACCCTAGGACAATGGGAGGGTTAAGTTTGGAAATAATATCTATATCCCAAATGGCCCACTATTTGCTATCATTTTATTTACATTTTAGTCATTTAGCAGATGCTCTTATCCAGAGCAACTTACAGTTAGTGAATACATTTTTTATTTATTTTTTATACTGGCCCCCCGTGGGAATCGAACCCACAACCCTGGCGTTGCAAACGCCATGCTCTATCAACTGAGCTACATCCCTGCCGGCCATTGCCTCCCCTACCCTGGACCAATTGTGCGCCGCCCATGAGTCTCCCGGTCGCGGCCGGCTGCGACAGAGCCTGGATACGAACCAGGATCTCTAGTGGCACAGTTAGCACTGCGATGCAGTGCCTTAGACCACTGCGCCACTCACTTTTTAACAGAGACCTATGGGCCCTGGTCAAAAGATGTGCACTATATATGGAATAGGGGGGCATTTGGGAAACAGCCAGGAGGTGATGATGAAATATACAGAAATAATTAAGTTGTTCCTCATGTTTTTAGCGCTTTCATGTGGACAATTTGCTGAATAAAAGCCAGAGCTGTAGTAATGGCGGTTTAGCGGTTTCCCTCGGCTCTGTGGGCATGACTCTTTGTTTTCTCAGAAGAAGTTTCATAGACAAGTGAAGCTTCATGTCCAAAAGGAAAAACATTGAAAACTTTGAGACTTTTCTTTAAATGATAGATATATTGATAGTTTGAGTGCTCTTATTAAACTGTGTTGTAGAAATGAGAATCTCCCAAAGGAGGACCAGAGACGTATAAATCATTAATGATCCTTCCATCCTTGTTTCGATCTCTCTCTTTCTCTTTCTGTCTTTTTCTATCTCTCTCCCCCCCTTTCTCCATCCCACTCTGTGTTCTCTCATTCTTAACAGCTCTGAGAAAATGCCTCTGTCTGTGTCTGTCTGTTGGCCTCTCTCTTAGGGAGTGAGTGGACCCTGGCTCTATTACTTCTCATGTCATGCTGGCTGTATCACATACTATGAGAATGAGAAAATAGATATTCACCCTCAATCCTGGTTTCTGTTCAGTAGGGAGAAAACGTTGAACAAAGATTTCTGTTTTCCCTACGGTGTGCCTTATGGAATAAAACCATTCATTTTGGTTCAACTACTATGTGTGAGGAAACGGCCACAAACAAGGAAAACGGCCACAAGGACTCTTTTGAATCCCTCAGTGTTAGCCTCTCTTATTCTGCTGACAACACTGAATTTCTGTCTTTCCTAGAGTCTGGCTGACAGGTATCAGTGCAGGGTCGGCCATTGCTTCTACTTTATGCAGATTGACAGTGTCCCAGCACAATGGCATGGCATGAATCATTCATGCTGCAAAAGCTGACACAGCGAGGTTGTGCGTGTGTGTGTGTGTCTGAGTGCGAGTGCGGGCATGTGTGTGTGCTGGTCTCATGGTCCCTCAGGGTGTCTGCAATGACGTAGATGTCCACAATCCTCTCCTCAGCTTCACCTTTGTCAAACTTGACCTTCTTTGTCATATCTGGCTTGTCATAAATGGCCTCAGACATATTCAACAATATACTGTTTTCTGACTATTTACTATACAGCAATGTCTACTCAGGTTCTGAACCTTTCATTGCCCGTTTCTGAGACTAACTGTTTTTGATATGTTGTCCCCAGAAGAAAGGGAAATGTAAAAAGAGGGAGATAACCTAAAAGTAACATGGTGGTTGAGGTTGGGACATGTTCTTCTACTTCTCATCTGTTTATTTGATTCCTGAGTACTGAGTGTGGACTTACCAGACCTGGGTTCAAATACTATATGAAATCATTTAAAATACTTAAGCTGTGCTTGATTGAGCTTGCCTATTGCAATAGAAAATCTCCAGGCAGGCTACTAAAGCAAAAGCTTAAAGTACTGTATTTGGAATATATCAAATAGTGTTTGAATCCAGGTCTGGCACATCTGATGTGCACTTATCAGGAGTTGACTGTACGAACGTAATAACCTCATGGTGTTCCTTGTGTGTGTGTGTGTGTGTGTGTGAAAGAGTTTTCCTCTGAATACTGTAGCCACACCAAGCCCAACTAAACAACAATCACTTCTAACAAAGAACATTTTGAAACTTTTCCATAACGAACCTCAATGAAAAGTCTGTCTTGTATGGTAGGACTAATGTTGTACGCTCCAAAGTTATTTTCTTTCACAATGATTCTCTTTCACAATAAAGTCGGTAAATATGCTTCTCAGCTTCACCTCATTTCGGTTCCAGAAATGTGTCTACGTCCCGATTCTCCGCCCTTTTCCAGAAGTGTGCACTTGCACACTCGCTGTCATGGATTTAAAAGCATAGGATTGGTTTAGGCATTGGCTGGAATGAGTTTCAACCATTGTAAAATCCATGCAAGTGCACACTTCGGAAGGAGGATGAAGAATTGGGACTCAGCCCTTTTTGTGTTACAGTACCTTTAATATGAGCTTCCCGCAGCGTGGCAAACACAGTGCACAAGTAGTCCAATCATGTTCCCAGCGTGAGGCCCCTTCATCGTCTATTGAATCACATTATTACTCCACACATGATCAAACTCATGACTGGTGCATCCCAAATGGCACCTATAGGGGGCTCTATAGGGCTATGGTCAAAAGTAGTGCACTATTATGGGAATAGGGTGCCATTTGGGACAAACCCTAAATGTAATTGGGAAAAGCAGACCTTTCAATTTAACAGAACACTATTTGAAATAAGCAATATATTCGAAGGGTAAACAACTGAAGTGAAAGCACGGGAGGTGCCACTTTTCCACTGTTACTGTTTGGATAAAACGAGCAAAATAATGTGCCTGGTTGCTTCATTTGAAATATGCATCGAATTTGACTATCAGTGAATAATAGGTGAATAATGTGTGATTTACATTAATTTAATGTATTATGTATTTTTACCTGATGTTATATTGATGTCAAGGTTGTGACCTCAGGGCTGTTTTCCTGTACACATACTTTAGCATAGCACTTATTATTCTCTGATCGGAGCAAGATAAAGTGGTTATGGTCCAGTTGTAATCAAACAACATTATGAGACGTGATTAGAAAGCTTCTTAACTTTGAGCCATAAAAAAATATAATTCCCATAAAAGCTTTTAAATATCTTACTCTACAACAGCAGGGAGCATCACAGAGCCTGGTGAGTATTATAAATAAGTGTTTTATGGGCCTGTGTGTGTGTGTGTGTGTGTGTGTGTGTGTGTGTGTGTGTGTGCGTGCGTGCGTGCGTGCGTGCGTGCGTGCGTGCGTGCGTGTGCGTGCACGGCATGGATGTATGCTTTTGTTTTGCAACGCCATTCCTTTGTGCTGAGATGCACATTTTTCCAGAGGCGTTGTGTGCTATGAATTAATAAACATCTGGAAGCTAATTAATATACAGTTGTTGTACATTACCAGATTCCCTGTTCGCAGGTGATTTCTTTACATGAGTCGCTCTGGATAAGAGTGTCTGCTAAATGACTTAAATGTAAATGTAAAATCTATCTGAATGTTGACGTCTTGATCAGAAGGATACTATTTTGGATTAACAACATTTATTAATTTATATTACTGACGTGCATATTCCTATTTGATTATGTATAATCAAAATGGAATAGAATCATTCCTATTACTTCATATGTTTAATGAGTCCACTGATAGATAATAAACAATGCATCAGATTTAACTAACAATGACAGCTATTTGATTATGGATTAACACTTTTAATTTCCCCTTACTAATTACCAATTTCTATTTGATTGTGGATTATCAAAGTGGAATCACTCCTATTCCTTACTATATGTTGTATTGTTCCACTGGTAGATAATGCATAACATATAAGACACAGCTAACACAATTGAAGAAACACAATCACAGAAACGAGAGAGAGAGAGAGAGAGAGAGAGAGAGAGAGAGAGAGAGAGAGAGAGAGAGAGAGAGAGAGAGAGAGAGAGACAAACAGAGAGAGGCCATACGTGTTTTGGTGTTGGTCTTCACAAAGCTCGCTGCTTCAGTGTTATGAGATATTTTTGTCAGATGTTACTATGGTATACTGAAGTATAATCACAAGCATTCCATAAGTGTCAAAGGCTTTTATTGATAATTACATTACGTTTATGCAAAGAGTCAATATTTGCAGTGTTGACCCTTCTTTTTCAAGACCTCTGCAATCCGCCCTGGCATGCTGTCAATTAACTTCTGGGCCACATCCTGACTGATGGCAGCCCATTCTTGCATAATCTATGCTTGGAGTTTGTCAGAATTTGTGGATTTTTGTTTGTCCACCCGCCTCTTGAGGATCGACCACAAGTTCTCAATGGGATTAAGGTCTGGGGAGTTTCCTGGCCATGGACCCAAAATTTCGATGTTTTGTTCCCCGAGCCACTTAGTTATCACTTTTGCCTTATGGCAAGGTGCTCCATCATGCTGGAAAAGGCATTGGTCGTCACCAAACTGTTCTTGGATGGTGGGGAGAAGTTGCTCTCGGAGGATGTGTTGGTACCATTCTTTATTCATGGCTGTGTTCTTAGGCAAAATTGTGAGTGAGCCCACTCCCTTGGCTGAGAAGCAACCCCACACATGAATGGTCTCAGGATGCTTTACTGTTGGCATGACACAGGACTGATGGTAGCACTCACCTTCTCTTCTCCGAACAAAGTGTTTTCCGGATGCCCCAAACAATCGGAAAGGGGATTCGTCAGAGAAAATTACTTTACCCCAGTCCTCAGCAGTCCAATCCCTGTACCTTTTGCAGAATATCAGTCTGTCCCTGATGTTTTTCCTGGAGAGAAGTGGCTTCTTTGCTGCCCTTCTTGACACCAGGCCATGCTCCAAAAGTCTTCGCCTCACTGTGCGTGCAGATGCACTCACACCTGCCTGCTGCCATTCCTGAGCAAGCTCTGCACTGGTGGTGCCCCGATCCCGCAACTGAATCAACTTTAGGAGACGGTCCTGGCACTTGCTGGACTTTCTTGGGCGCCCAGACGCCTTCTTCACAACAACTGAACCTCTCTCCTTGAAGTTCTTTATGATCCGATAAATGGTTGATTTAGGTGCAATCTTACTAGCAGCAATATCCTTGCCTGTGAAGCCCTTTTTGTGCAAAGCAATGATGACGGCACATGTTTCCTTGCAGGTAAACATGGAGAACAATGATTTCAAGCACCACCCTCCTTTTAAAGCTTCCAGTCTGTTATTCAAACTCAATCAGCATGACAGAGTGATCTCCAGCCTTGTCCTCATCAACACTCTCACCTGTATTAACGAGAGAATCACTGACATGATGGCAGCTGGTCCTTTTGTGGCAGGGCTGAAATGCAGTGGACATTTATTTTTGGGATTAAGTTCATTTTCATGGCAAAGAGGGACTTTGCAATTAATTGCAATTCATCTGATCACTCTTCATGACATTCTGGAGTATATGCAAATTGCCATCATCAAAATTGAGGCAGCAGACTTTGTGAAAATTAGTATTTGCGTCATTCTCAAAACTTTTGACCACGGCTGTATGTATTTTTACATACAGTAGTTGTACTGGCTAAATTGTCCAATATAATATTCCCAATACAATTTCCATCCTAATCCTTTATTGGAAAGGAAAAGGCGCAATGCTCGCCATTAAAAAACCTTAGTTTTATTAAGCAAGTTAAAAAAATCCTAATCCTTTAGCCACAATGGAGAGTGGTGAAATGTTAGTCTTGACACATACAAATCCAATGACCAGAGTTTCCAAGAAGAAAATTAATAATCAATGTATTTGTCGTTCTTCTGTTTACAAACATTTATGAAAAAGAATTCCGATAATTTAAACTAAAGAAACAAAGAGCATGGTATGCATGGTAAGCATGGTCTGGTATGGTCAAAAGACTGTGCTGCCATTCCAGTCACTCCCAGTAGGCCTTGGAGTCTGCAGGCCTTTTAACTGTATGCCTGATCAGCCTGTAGAAGGGGGTACACACACTTGACAGGGGATTAGTGGCAAACACACATACAACCGAAATTCCTTGTGAAACATAAAAATATACAAAATAACCTGTTTGGCTCCTGCAGTAGTGTTTAGGTTTTAATGGTGTCCACGTGAAGCATAAAATACATGACAGATTACAGAACAGTTGTAGACAAGAAGAACGTAAGATAATATGACATAAAATTCAAAATGTAAATAAAATAAAATAAGAGCTATCTATAAAAGACACCAACAATTATGTTTAAACACTATTCATGAATACATATTCATATACTTATATACAGTAAAGTTAAATTAGATCTTTAGAAAGAGGAGAGGTGCTGTGATACAAGTTGTTTTTTTAATCAGTTTCTTAAAGCTAAACTTGCTAAACTTGGTGGTGGAAGCCTCAAGGTTAGAGAGGGGGCACGGTAGCCAGAGGGTTTGTCGGCTTCAATATCCTATGTTCTACCTACTGCCGTTGTGGCCCCCTCTCTGTGTTGTGTGTGTTGTGTGTCAAGTTGGGTACTGTGACAGTGAAATAGATAGAATGTCTGTGCAAATGGATCAATAAAGGTTGTATATATTTTTTGTTACTGTACTGAAACAACAAGATGAAACATTCCAATGCGATGGTCAGTGGGATTCAGCAGCATTATCTACATAATACATACACTTCTATTACTTTTTAATTATGATTTATTAGCATTCATCCAATATTTATATCTATATTTTTTAAGTATTTATGGGAGACCTTCGATTGATGTATAAGTGTGTTCCGTTTAATATATAAGCCCAAATAAATATTTTCAAAGCTTGTTTGGCTTATTTAACATTGGGAATAATTTCTACGTTCCAAATGCCACCCTATGGCTCTGGTCAAAAGTAGTGCACTATATAGGGAATAGGGGGACATTTGGGAAACAGCCAGGTAGTGATGATGAAACAGACAGAAACAAAGAAGTTGTTCCTCATGTTTTTAGCGCTGCCATTTGGAAAATTAGTCACGGTCACTGAATAGAAGACAGGGTGATAGTAATGGCAGTTTGGCAGTTTCCCTCAGCTCTGTGGGCATGCTATTGTTTTCTCAGAAAATAAAATAGTTGATTTGTTGCTAGGAGGAGGTTTCATAGACAAGTGAAGCTTCTTGTCCCAAAGGAAAAACATTGAAAACGTTGAGACTTTTCTTTAAATGGAAAAACAACGTTTCACCAGCTACAGTGAAGGAGTAAAGTTCAAGTTTCAGAGTTGATAGTTTAAGAGTACTCTTAAACTGTGTTGTAGAGTTGAGAATCTTCAAAAGGAAGAGCAGATCAATGATCCCTCATCATTGTTTTGTTCTCTCTCTCTCTCTCTCTCTCTCTCTCTCTCTCTCTCTCTCTCTCTCTCTCTCTCTCTCTCTCTCTCTCTCTCGTACACACTCTCTATCCCCCCCCCCTCCATCCCACTCATTCTTAACAGCTCTGAGAAACACCTCTGTGTCTGTCTGTTGGCCTCTCTCTTAGGGAGTGAGTGGATGCTGGCTTTATTGCTCCTCGTATCATGCTGGCTGTATCAGGATGACAAAAATAGATATTCACCCTCAATCCTGGTTTCTGTTCAGTAGGGAGAAAACTTTCTGAAACGCAATGAAACAGGGAGGTACTACTTGAAGATGAAAAAAATCTGTTTTCCCTACGCCTTACGCAATACAAACATTCATTTTGGTGCAATTCATTCTGGTTTGACCATTCAACTACTATGTGTCAGGAAATGGACACAAACAAGGAAAACAGCCACAAGGACTCTTTCGAATCCCTTAGGGTTAGCCTCTCTTATTCTGCTGACAACACTGAATTTCTGTCTTTCCTAGAGCCTGGCTGACAGGTATCAGTGCAGGGTCAGCCATTGCTTCTACTTCATGCAGATTGGCAGTGAGCCAGCACAACGGCATGGTGTATGTGTGTGTGTGTGTGTACGAGTGCGAGTGCAGGCATGTGAGTGTGTGCGTGTACGAGCGCGAGTGCAGGCATGTTTGTGAGTGTGTGTGTGTGCATGTACATGTGTGTGTGTGCACATGTGTGTGCATGCGCGTTTGTGTATGTCTGCGTGCGAGAGAGATTGTGTGTGAATTAGGTTGATCTCTCTGTCTACTCAGATTCTGAACCTATTGTTGCCCCGTGCCTGTGTCTGTGTCTGCTTTGTGTCCATTTCTGAGACTAACTGTTTTTGATATGTTATCCCCAGAATGTCATGAATCCCGCTTCCTGAGTCTGTTTCTGCCTGTGTTGCCTGTTTTCTGTTCTGAAGTCTGTTTCCTGAGGTTCCTGAACGCACCCTGTCTGGTTGCCAGGCGACGAAGCTAGGCGGGAGATCTCTCTATTACCCGCACCTGCATCTCATCAGCTATCTGCACACCTGGTCCTGATCATCACCTCTCCACTTCATAAGCTCTGACCTGACATCCATTTCCTGCCGGATTGTTAGCCATGAACAGTATGTTGTGTCAGCGTATCAGCCTCAAGTTTACTAGAGTTAGTTTTGTTGTTCTGTACTTTTTGCTTGCCGTGTACTCACCTCCGTTTACTCTGTCTACAGTCATTCTCCCGGAACATTCACCCCACCCCTGCCTGGTCGTCGGCGGCTTCTGTGACACCATTGGATCTGCCTATTCACTCCCACCAACTCACCTCCGCTGCCCGCTCCGTCTCCTGGATTATTCTGTTTCCACATTTGAGTCTGTAAATAAATACTCACCTTCGTTCTACTCACCTTGTCCTGGTCTGCTTCTGGGTTCTGCTTTAGAGAATCGTGACACCGAAGTAAGGGAAATGTAAAAAGATGAAGATAACCTAATAGTAAAATGGTGGTTGGGACATGTTCTTTTCCTTTATATATCTTTATCTGATTCCTGAGTCGATAGTGTCGATATTTCAAATACTATATGAAATAATTTAAAATACTTAAGCTGTGCTTGATGGAGTTTGCCTGTTGCAATAGAACATCTCCAGGAAGGCTAGTAAAGCAAATGCTTAAAGTATTTGAACAATGTCAAGTAGTGTTTGAACCCAGGTCTGGCACATCTGATGTGCACTTATCAGGAGTTGACTGTACTAACGTAATAACCAATTTTTTCCCTGCTATCTAATGAAATGCTGACATGTTTTTTTTTTGTATTGTTGTGTCTTATTCATTGTTTGTGTCTGACGATGTGTCGATCATAAAGCTACTGAAGACAGGAAGCTACTACTGTATCTCAATAAGTAAATGGGAATTGTATTAATATGTTCAGAACAAAAAGAGATGGGGATAGGACGAGAGGGGGAGATTCAGACAGAGAGAGTCATAGAGATTGAAAGAGAGAAAGAGAGATGGGGGGAGAGAGAGGGGGTTGTTACAGTAGGTTATTGTTACACAACTCACAAATCCAGTTCACTTTTTCTCCACAGTTTAAATCATTACATGTCTACAGAGTTATCTTGTCCATGTTTTTTCACAACACAGTCCTCCTCCCGATTGGTTGAATGACCACCACCATTATTAGGCTCGTCAATCCTAGGTTAACAACACAGAGAACCAGATAGTCACACATCATCCTAAATAATAGACATAATGCCTGTGTTTTTTCAGCTTTAAAGCCACACACTGTAAGATGTGGGCCACCAAAAGAAGGTAAAAAAATAAATACTACCAGTCAAAAGTTTGGACACTGTCACACCCTGGCTCTGGGACCCTATATGTTGAGCCAGGGTGTGTTCATTCTGTGGTGTTCATTCTAGTTTGTTGTATTCTATGTTTGCCTGAGTGACTCCCAATCAGAGGCAACGAGTGTCAGCTGTTGGCTGGTTGTCTCTGATTGGGAGCCATATTTAAACTGTCTGTTTTCCCTTTGTGTTTGTGGGTTTTTGTTCCGTGTTCGGTCATTGTTACCGTTGGACGTCACGAGTCGTTTCTTGTTTTGTATTGTGTTTACAACTTTAACTAATTAAAGTATGTTCGTTCATCACGCTGCGCCTTGGTCTGTTCCATATGACGATCGTGACAGACACACCTACTCGTTCAAGGGTTTTTCTTTATTTGTACTATTTTTTACATTGTAGAATAATAGTGAAGATATCACAACTATGAAATAACACATGGAATCATGTAGAAACCCAAAAAGTGTTAAACAAATTAAAATATATTTGAGATTCTTCAAATAGCTAACATTTGCCTTGATAACAGCTTTGCACACTCTTGGCATTCTCTCAACCAGCTTCATGAGGTAGTCACCTGGAATGTATTTCAATTAACAGGTGTGCCTTCTTAAAAGTTAATTTGTGGAATTTCTTTCCTTCTTAATGTGTTTGCGCCAATCAGTTGTGTTGTGAAGAGTTAGGGGGGGGGGGGTATACAGAAGATAGCCCTATTTGGTAAAATACCAAGTCCATATTATGGCAAGAACAGCTCAAATAAGCAAAGAGAAACGACAGTCCATCATTACTTTAAGACATGAAGGTCAGTCAATTCGGAAAATGTCAAGCGCTATGATGAAACTGGCTCTCATGAGGACCACCACAGGAATGGAAGACCCAGAAATACCTCTGCTGCAGAGGATAAGTTAATTAGAGTTACCAGCCTCAGAAACTGCAGTCCAAATAAATGCTTCACAGAGTGCAAGTCACAGACACATCTCAACATCAACTGTGTAGAGGGGACTGTGTGAATCAGGCCTTCATGGTCGAATTGCTGCAAAGAAACCACTACTAAAGGACACCAATAAGAAGAAGAGACCTGCTTGGGCCAAGAAACACGAGCAATGGACATTAGACTGTTGGAAATTTGTTTGTTGAGATTGTTGGTTCCAACCGCCGTGTCTTTGTGAGACACGGTGTGGGTGAACAGATGATCTCTGCATGTGTAGTTCCCACCGTAGAGCATGGAGGAGGAGGTGTTATGGTGTGGGGGTGCCTTGCTGGTGACACTGTCTGTGATTTATTTAGAATTCAAGGCACACTTAACCAGCATTGATACCACAGCATTCTGCAGCGATACGCCATCCCATCTGGTTTGGGCTTAGTGGGACTATCATTTGTTCTTCAACAGGACAATGACCCAACACACCTCCAGGCTGTGTAAGGGCTATTTGACCAAGAAGGAGAGTATTGGCGTGCTGCATCAGATGACCTGGCCTCCACAATCCCCCGACCTCAACCCAATTGAGATGGTTTGGGATGAGTCGGAAAGCAGAGTGAAGGAAAAGCAGCCGACAAGTGCTAAGCATATGTGGGAACTCCTTCAAGACCGTTGGAAAAGCATTCCAGGTGAAGCTGGTTGAGAGAATGCCAAGAGTGTGCAAAGCTGTCATCAAGGCAAAGGGTGGCTATTTGAAGAATCTCAAATATAAATGGACAATGACCCCAAGCATACTTCCAAAGTTGTGGCAAAATTGCTTAAGGACAACAAAGTCAAGGTATTGGAGTGGCCATCACAAAACCCTGACCTCAATCCTATAGAAAGTTTGTGGGCAGAACTGAAAAAGCGTGTGCGAGCAACGAGGCCTACAAACCTGACTCAGTTACACCAGCTCTGTCAGGAGGAATGGGCCAGAATTCACCCAAATTATTGTGGGAAGCTTGTGGAAGGCTACCTGAAATGTTTGACCCAAGTTAAACAATTTAAAGGCAATGCTACCAAATACTAATTGAGTGTATGTAAACTTCTGACGCACTGGGAATGTGATTAAATAAATAAAAGTTGAAATAAATCCTTCTCTCTACTATTATTCTGACATTTCATAATAAAGTGGTGATCCTAACTGACCTAAGACAGAGAATTTTTACTAGGATTAAATGTCAGGAATTGTGAAAAACTGAGTTTAAATGTATTTGGCTAAGGTGTATGTAAACTTCCGACTTCAACTGTATATAGTGTAAAAACAACAACTTTTCATGTCATTTTCTTTATGCAAATATTGGTTTCATTGATTCATCTACAGAGCTCATTGAATGACATCTATGAAGGGAAACATTTGTTTTTATGAAGATGATCTGAAGTAATATAATTTGTTTTCAAAGTCTCCATATCACAACTGGATGTTCAAATCTCTCACCTTGTGTTCAGTGGTATGCCGTCTACCCATTTCCAGGTCCCCTCAGTCTCTAGGTCAGTCAGACCGATCCAGGCTCTCTTGTTGAGGCCAAAGAGAAATCTCTGTTGTTGAGAAAGATAAATTAATACTGATCAAAATTATGTTTATCACATCTCTCTCTCTCTCTTTCTCTCTCTCTCTCTTGCTCTCTCTCTCTCTCCCCCCCCCCCCCCCTCTCTCTCTCTCTCTCTCTCTCTCTCTCTCTCTCTCTCTCTCTCTCTCTCTCTCTCTCTCTCGCTATGTATTTATCTATCTCCCTCCACTTTCTCACCTGTTCCTCCTTGCTGTTTATGATCACCAGGTATGCTCCTCTCTCCACACAGTCCTGTCTGCTCTCATTCCAGGTTTTATTCTCAGTAGAGAGGAAGTACCAACAGGATTCCAACTTGTGCCAGCCTTCAGAACAGATTTGTTTTGAAAAATGAAAACGTCAATTGCCATCTCATTATTCTGCACTCATTTATGAAAGAATACAAACAACATTTTAGTGCGTATTCAGGGCCGTAACCAGGGTTTGAGTTTTACTGAGGTCAGAAGAGGGCTGGGTTAATTGTATAGAAATGCAGTAAATGAAATAAAAATAAAAGTCGAAGCTCATTTGCTGCATTTCTATATGATTAAAAAAAACGTTAAAATGCTATTTGGAGAACAGCAAAAACAAGCAAAAATGACCCCAGCCATTCTCATCTTGGCTGCTGTAGGTTCATTCACCTCAGTTGATCTACAAACACATAGCCTAATAGCTATACAATTGTAATGTTTTTTTTGTTTTGTTTTTTGTAACAATTGTAATGTTAGTTACACTGACACGTAGCATCAGCGACTGTTCAGTCAGTTGTTTACTTTTTTATTTTTTTATTTCACCTTTATTTAACCAGGTAAGCCAGTTGAGAACAAGTTCTCATTTACAACTGCGACCTGGCCAAGATAAAGCAAAGCAGTAAGATAAAAACAACAACAACACAGAGTTACATATGGAATAAACAAAACAGTCAATAACACAATAGAAAATCTATATACAGTGTGTGCAAATGTAGTAAGTTATGGAGGTAAGGCAATAAATAGGCCATAGTGCAAAATAATTACAATTTAGTATTAACACTGGAGTAATAGATGTGCAGAAGATGATGTGCAAATAGATATACTGGGGTGCAAATTAGCAAAATAAATAACAATGTAAATAACAATATGGGGATGGGGTAGTTGGGTGGGCTAATTACAGATGGGCTGTGTACAGGTGCAGTGATCGGTAAGCTGCTCTGACAACTGATGCTTAAAGTTAGTCCAGTAATCGGAAAAACCTGACTGACTGACATATCTATAAGCGACTATTTAACAGTTTTGTAATAATTCTACGAGAGTCAAATCTTATTTATTTGGGGATGTCTGTAGACACGGCAGGAGATGCAGGTCTGTTTTAAAATTGACTTTTGTCTGGCATCTCGCACACACTGTCAGCAGCGTCTCTAGTGTCTACTTAAATGGACTACGAGCTGGGGTAGTTCGTTTAACGTCTCAGGCCCTCGGCCTGTGCCGCGAGAGGGCGGAGTTAGCCATTTGAGATAGTGGTGAATGTGCTGCTAAAAAGGCAAATCCAGGATGCAAATCCAGGGGACGCAGGCAAACATAACGAACAAACCACTGTTCATGATTCCACTAGTTCGCAAAGAGGCGCTATTAGAACACAGTCAGATCAATAATATTTAGCGTTCTGAGCTTTGATTAACACTGGGGGCAATATTTAGGTGTTGACCCGTAAAGTATTTCCATTATTGTGTGCAAAATATACAGTACCAGTCAAAGGTTTGGACACACCTACTCATTCAAGGGTTTTTCTTTATTTTTACTATTTTCTACATTGTAGAATAATAGTGAAGACATCAGAACTATGAAATAACGCATATAGAATCATGTAGTAACCAAAAAAGTGTTAAACAAATCAAACATATTTTATATTTTACAGTGCCTTGCAAAAGTATTCATCCCCCTTGGCGTTTTTCCTATTTTGTTGCATTACAACCTGTAATTTAAATTGATTTTTATTTGGATTTCATGTAATGGACATGCACAAAATAGTCCAAATTGGTGAAGTGAAATGAAAAAAATAACTTGTTTCAAAAAAGAAATAACTATAAAGTGGTGCGTGCATATGTATTCACCCGCTTAGCTATGAAGCCCCTAAATAAGATCTGGTGCAACCAATTACCTTCAGAAGTCACATAATTAGTTAAATCAAGTCCACCTGTGTGCAATCTAAGTGTCACATGATCTGTCACATGATCTCAGTATATATACACCTGTTCTGAAAGGCCCCAGAGTCTGCAGCTGTAATTGCTGCAAAAGGTGGCTCTACAAAGTATTGACTTTGGGGGGGTGAATAGTTATGCACGCACAAGGTTTCTTTTTTTGGGGTCTTATTTGTTGTTTGTTAGAAAATATTTTGCATCTTCAAAGTGGTAGGCATGTTGTGTAAATCAAATGATACAACCCCCCCCCCCAAAATCACTGCAGATTCTTCAAAGTAGCCACCCTTTGCCTTGATGACAGCTTTGCATTCTCTCAACCAGCTTCATGAGGTAGTCACCTAGAATGTTTTTCCAACAGTCTTGAAGGAGTTCCCATATATGCTGAGCACTTGTTGGCTGCTTTCCTTCACTCTGTGGTCCAATTCATCCCAAAACATTTCAATTTGGTTGAAGTCGGGTGATTGTGGAGGCCAGGTCATCTGATGCAGCACTCCATCACTCTCTTTCTTGGTCAAATAGCCCTTACACAGCCTGGAGGTGTGTTTTCGGTCATTGTCCTGTTGAAAAATAAATTACAGTCCGGGATGGCGTATCGCTGCAGAATGCTGTGGTATCCATGCTGGTTAAGTGTGCCTTGAATTCTAAATCAATCACTGACAGTGTCACCAGCAAAGCACCCCCACACCATCATTCCTCCTCCTCCATGTTTCACGGTGTGAACCACACATGCGGAGATCATCCGTTCACCTATTCTGTGTTTCACAAAGACACAGCGGTTGGATACAAAAATCTCAAATTAGGACTCATCAGACCAAAGGACAGATTTCCACCGGTCTAATGTCCATTGCTCGTGTTTCTTGGCCCAAGCAAGTCTCTTCTTCTTATTGGTGTCCTTTAGTAGTGGTTACTTTGCAGCAATTCGACCGTGTCTCCTGAGTGGCGCAGTGGTCTAAGGCACTGCTTTGCAGTGCTAACTGTGCCACTAGAGATCCTGGTTCGAATCCAGGCTCTGTTGCAGCCGGCCGCGACCGGGAGACTCATGGGCGGCGCACAATTGGTCCAGGGTAGGGGAGGGAATGGCCGGCAGGGATGTAGCTCAGTTGATAGAGCATGGCATTTGCAACGCCAGGGTTGTGGGTTCGATTCCCACGGGGGGGGCAGTATAAAAAAAAAAAAATTATTCACTAACTGTAAGTCGCTCTGGATAAGAGCGTCTGCTAAATGACGTAAATGTAAATGTAATGAAGACCTGATTCACGCAGTCTCCTCTGAACAGTTGATGTTGAAATGTGTCTGTTACTTGAACTCTGTGACGTGCAATCTGAGGTGCAGTTAATTGCCAATTTCTGAGGCTGGTAACTCTAATAAACTTATCCTCTGCAGCAGAGGTAACTCTGGGTCTACCTTTCCTGTGGCAGCCTCATGAGAGCCAGTTGCATCATAGTGCTTGATGGTTTTTGCGACTGCACTTGAATAAACTTTCAAAGTTCTTGAAACGTTTCGTATTGACTGACCTTCATGTCTTAAAGTAATAATGGACTGTCGTTTCTCTTTGCTTATTTGAGCTGCTCTTGCCATAATATGGACTTGGTCTTTTACCAAATAGGGCTATCTCTGTATACCTGTATACACCCCCCCACCCCCGCCCCCCCCCACCCCCCCACCCCACACCACACACACACACACACACCTTGTCACAACACAACTGATTGGCTAAAACGCATTAAGAGGGAAAGAACATTTCCACAAATTAACATTTAAGGTACACCTGTTAATTGAAGTGCATTCCATGAAGTCCATCCTCATGAAGCTGGTTGAGAGAATGCCAAGAGTGTGCAAAGCTGTCATCAAGGCAAAGGGTGGCTACTTTGAAGAATCTCAAATATAAAATATATTTTGATTTGTTTAACACTTTTTTGGTTACTACATGATTCCATATGTGTTATTTCATAGTTTTGACGTCTTCACTATTACTCTTCAATGTAGAAAATAGTAAAAATAAAGAAAAACCCTGGAATGAGTAGGTGTGTCAAAACTTTTGACTGGTACTGTATACAGTTGAAGTCGGAAGTTTACATACACCTTAGCCAAATAAATTTAAACTCAGTTTTTCACAATTTCTGACATTTAATCCTAGTAAAAATGCTCTGTCTTAGGTCAGTTAGGATCACCACTTTGTTTTAAGAATGTGAAATGTCAGAATAATAGCCGAGAGGATTATTTATTTAAACTTTTATTTCTTTCATCACATTCCCAGTGGGTCAGAAGTTTACATACACTCAATTAGCATTTGGTAGCATTGCCTTTCAATTCTTTAACTTGGGTCAAACGTTTCGGGTAGCCTTCCACAAGCTTCCCACAATAAGTTGGGTGAATTTTGGCCCATTCCTCCTGACAGAGCTGGTGTAACTGAGTTAGGTTTGTAGGCCTCCTTGCTCGCACACGCTTTTTTAGTTCTGCCCACAAACTTTCGATAGGATTGAGGTCAGGGCTTTGTGATGGACACTCCAATACCTTGACTTTGTTGTCCTTAAGCCATTTTGCCACAACTTTGGAAGTATGCTTAGGGTCATTGTCCATTTGGAAGACCCATTTGCGACCAAGCTTTAACTTCCTGACTGATGTCTTGAGATGTTGCTTCAATATATCCACATAATCTTCCTTCCTCATGATGCCATCTATTTTGTGAAGTGCACCAGTCCTTCCTGCAGCAAAGCACCCACACAGCACGATGCTGCCACCCCCGTGCTTCACAGTTGGGATGGTGTGCTTCGGCTTGCAAGCATTCCCCTTTTTCCTCCAAACATAACGATGGTCATTATGGCCAAACAGTTCTATTTTTGTTTCATCAGACCAGAGGACATTTCTCCAAAAAGTACTATCTTTGTCCCCATGTGCAGTTGCAAACCGTAGTCTGGCCTTTTTATCGCGGTTTTGGAGCAGTGGCTTCTTCCTTGCTGAGCGGCCTTTCAGGTTATGTCGATATAGGACTCGTTTTACTGTGGATATAGATACTTTTGTACCTGTTTCCTCCAGCATCTTCACAAGGTCCTTTGCTGTTGTTCTGGGATTGATTTGCACTTTTCGCACCAAAGTACGTTCATCTCTAGGAGACAGAATGCGTCTCCTTCCTGAGCGGTATGACGGCTGCGTGGTCCCATGGTGTTTATACTTGCGTACTATTGTTTGTACAGATGAACGTGGTGATGAACAGGCATTTGGAAATTGCTCCCAAGGATGAACCAGACTTGTGGAGGTCTACAATAATTTTCCTGAGGTCTTGGCTGATTTCTTTTGATTTTCCCATGATGTCATGCACTGAGTTTGAAGGTAGGCCTTGAAATACATCCACAGGTACACCTCCAATTGACTCAAATGATGTCAATTAGCCTATCAGAAGCTTCTAAAGCCATGACATCATTTTCTGGAATTTCCCAAGCTGTTTAAAGGCACAGTCAACTTAGTGTATGTAAACTTCTGACCCACTGGAATTGTGATACAGTGAATTATAAGTGAAATAATCTGTCTGTAAACAATTGTTGGAAAAATTACTGGTGTCATGCACAGAGTAGATGTCCTAACCGACTTGCCAAAACTATAGTTTGTTAACAAGAATTTGTGGAGTGGTTGAAAAACGAGTTTTAATGACTCCAACCTAAGTGTATGTAAACTTCAACTGTATGTACACTACCGTTCAGAAGTTTAGGGTCACTTAGCAATGTCCTTGTTTTAGAAAGAAAAGCAATTTTTTTGTCCATTAAATATCATCAAATTGATCAGAAATACAGTGTAGACATTGCTAATGTTGTAAATGGCTGTTGTAGCTGGAAACGACTGATTTTTTTAATGGAATATCTACATAGGCATACAGTGGCCCATTATCAGCAACCATCAGTCCTGTGTTCCAATGGCACGTTGTGTTTGCTAATTCAAGTTTATCATTTTAAAAGGCTAATTGATCATTAGAAAACCCTTTTGCAATTATGTTAGCACAGCTGAAAACTGATGTGCTGATTAAAGAAGCAATAAAACTGGCCTTCTTGAGACTAGTTGAGTATTTTCAGCATCAGCAATTGTGGGTTCGATTACAGGCTCAAAATGGCCAGAAACAAATAACTTTCTTCTGAAACTCGTCAGTCTATTCTTGTTCTGAGAAATGAAGGCTATTCCATGTGAGAAATTGCCAAGAAACTGAAGATCTCGTACAACACTGTGTACTTCTCCCTTCACAGAACAGCGCAAACTGTCTCTAACCAGAAAAGAAAGAGGAGTGGGAGGCCCCGGTGCACAACTGAGCAAGAGGACACATACATTAAAGTGTCTAGTTTGAGAAACAGACGCCTCACAGGTCCTCAACTGGCAGCTTCATTAAATAGTACCTGCAAAACACCAGTCTCAACGTCAACAGTGAAGAGGCGACTCCGGGATGCTGACCTTCTAGGCAGAGTTGCAAAGAAAAAAGCCATATCTCAGACTGGTCAATAAAAAGAAAAGACACTGGACAGAGGAAGATTGGAAATAAGTGTTATGGACAGACGAATCGAAGTTAGAGGTGTTCGGATCACAAGAAGAACATTTGTGAGACGCAGACCAAATGAAAAGATGCTGGAGGAGTGCTTGATGCCATCTGTCAAGCATTGTGGAGGCAATGTGATGGTCTGGGGGTGCTTTGGTGGTGGTAAGGTGGGAGATTTGTACAGGGTAAAAGGGATCTTGAAGAAGGAATGCTATCACTCCATTTTGCAATGCCATACCATACCCTGTGGATGACGCTTGATTGGAGCCAATTTCCTCCTACAACAGGACAATGACCCAAAGCACAGCTCCAAACTATGCAATAACTTTTTAGGGAAGAAGCAGTCAGCTGGTATTCTGTCTATAATGGAGTGGCCAGCACAGTCACCGGATCTCAACCCTATTGAGCTGTTGTGGGAGCAGCTTGACCGTATGGTACGTAAGAAGTGCCCATCAAGCCAATCCAACTTGTGGGAGGTGCTTCAGGAAGCATGGGGTGAAATCTTTTCAGATTACCTCAACAAATTGGCAACTAGAATGCCAAAGGTCTGCAAGGCTGTAATTGCTGCAAATGGAAGATTATTTGACGAAAGCAAAGTTTGAAGGACACAGTTATTATTTCAATTAAAAATTATTATTTCTAACCTTGTCAACGACTACATTTCCTATTCATTTTGCTATATTTCCTATTCAAACTAATTTCATGTATGTTTTCATGGAAAACAAGGACATTTCTAAGTGACCCCAAACTTTTGAACGGTAGTGTATATATATATATATATATATATATATATATATATATATATATATATATATATATATAAATAACATGTATTTTTCTAATTAGAAACAATTACTGAGGTCCGCACCTCAGTGTCCTCATGTAGTTACGGCCCTGTGCGTATTAAACGTGCAATTGATGTTATGATCATGTATTAGGTAAACTCACTCGGATTAGAGAACTTTCCCATAAGATCATCTTTCTCCCTCTGTAGCTGGTTTCTCTCTTTAGTCAGGTTGTTGTAGATGGTCTGTAGTTGGCCTATTTCTGCAGATGAGTTACAGTGGAAAGACAGGCCTATGATCCCAGCCAGTAGGAGAACACACAGCAGCCCCAGACACACTGCAACAGCTAGTCTCTTCCCTGTGCTTTCAGGCTCTATGAACAGATAAAAAATGTGTGTATAGTATTTGTGTGTATTGTGTGTGTGTGTGTGTGTGTGTGTTACCTGAGTGCTGGTCTCCCGGTCCATTAGTTGAAGAAGTGTCTTCTACATCTTTTGACCTGGTGCTGGTTTCATGGTCTCTCAGGGTGTCTGCACTGACATAGATATCCACAATCCTCTCCACCATCTCACCTCTGTCAAACTTGACCTTCTTGGTCCTATCTGGCTTGGCATAGATGGCCTCAGACATCTGCAACAATGCCTGATGCTTTCTTGAACTATGTACTGTAATTGTACTTCACGTTAAGTCTCAGGTTCTAGTGATAGCGTCGCCTTTGCCTTGTGTCTGTCTCTGTGTCGTCTGTGTGTCTGTCTCTCTCTGTGTGAAGATGTAACCCCTAGGGAGGTATAAAAAAAGTAGGTAGTTGTAGCTCCAGCTTCTCCTTTGCATTTTTTATCTAACTCCTGAGTAGTGAGTTTACACTTATCAGTCTACTGTAATGACCTCATGTTGTGTCTGATGATGTAGGAAACATAACTACTGGTACATAGGAAGCTAATAAATCAAGATTTTATTAAAATATTACTATAAAAAAATATAAAATGTGCAAAATAATCCATTTCCATTGTAAAACTATTATGTTGTTGATTCTACTGTACTGATTTCATGTTTTGTCTGATGATGTGGGAAACATAACCACTGGTACACAGGAAGCTATATTATCAGGAAATAGGTAGGAATGTATTACAGTTTTTCTCGATTGCTAAGACACCTTTAATGAAACTGGGGTCCACTTGAGCTCCATCATAACTTAATGAGCACAACAATATACTTTTTTGCAAAACAGTAAGTCATTTCTCATTGCTTTCACTATGCAAATGCTAAGTACATTTTTGCAAAACAGTAAATACAACTCTCAACAAAAGACACAAAATCAGTTGAGTAAATCATGTCAAACAAAATTAAAACATTTGGTCACAGCTGATACAAATGACTCCCATGATTGTGAACCTCTTCTGCACGTGTGCAAATCTTCTTTGCACAATTGTTCAATCAGTCCTTATTCATGCATAAAAGAGGTCACCTCTGAGTTGGTGTTTGCAAGAATAGACCAAGTACGAGGACGAGGGCAATGGCAAATGAGAGGTAGAGGGGCATGTATTGTATTTCATGTAATACCAGTTTTTCCCAATTGTTAACACACGTTTGCTGAAACTACATCTCGGGTACTCTAAACACAAAACAGTTAGCCAATTTCCCCAAACCCCACAGAAATCTTGCAAAATGAAACACAGCAATCAAAATCATGTACTCCCTGCTCAAAATGAAACTCTGCATACAAATGAGACACACACACACACACGCACATCATATGAATCTAACTTAGTGACAACTGGGATCACACTAATGTGACATATTCAAAATGTGACATACTATCAGAACCTATTTCAGTGTAAAGACTACGATTTTGTTGTTATACTTAATATTGTTTGTGTGTACTCAAACAAAAAAGGAACACAAATACACAAATGTAAGTTTTATATTTCAACATGACTCAATACATATCAAAGCACACATACAGTAAAAATGCAAACATACAGTAAATATATTAAATATAGTAAAATAGGCCTATTTGTACTACTGTACTGTATGTTAGATCAATTGTATAGATAAAGAAACGGTCAAAATACAGTAAAATCATAAGTCAAGAAACAAATACTCCATTGCGAAAACAAAATGTTTTGGTCCGGCCACAGATATTCATCAACATCACAGGCGATATTCTCCTTGGTCAGACGGGGAAATATCTTCTGGCATAACGCATTCACCCCTGACAGGACTCACCACAGGCATCCTCCATTGCCTGGAGCAGGGCCATACGTTCATGGGGTTTTCGATCATACACCTTCCACCGCCATGCTGAAAATAACTCCTCAATGGGGTTGAGAAATGGGGACTATGGTGGGAGATAGAGAATTGTAAACCTGGGATCGTCATGGAACCAGTTACGGACCTGAGCAGCCCAATGGAAAGTCACGTTGTCCCAAATTAGAACATACATTTGCTCTGGCTCAGGATCCCCTGGCCCTCTCAGCTCTGGCTCAAAATGATTGTCATTAAGGAGATGGGCAGTGTTGTATGGTCCAAGTGTGGCATGGCGGTGGAGGACACAATTGTGGCTTATAGCTGTGCATATGGTGACATTTCCCCAGCGCCGGCCAGCTACCTCAATGATGGCACGGTGTTCCTTCCACTCCTCGTCTTCGTTAAATTGAATCCAGCCTCATCTACTGTATGAATATGAGTTCCTGGGGGATGGGACTTGCATCCAACTCCATGATTCTCTGAAACGACAGTAAATACTGTAATTGCTGTATAGTAAAGTTCACTGGCAACATCAATGAGTCTCTAATGTTTCAAGAGTGTAATACTAGTACATTACTTACTTGCACATATTCGTACCGTTTATCCTTCACTCTTTGGGAATTCCTTTCAAATGGGACTCTGTAGATTTGCTTCATCCGGAGATGGTGTTTCTTAAGGATGCGGGCTTCTGATGTTAGGGAAGATGGCAGGGTTTTCAATGATCTGTTATTGGATTTCTCGCAGTCTTATGGCAATATTTTCAACTACCATTTGCACAATGTCAGCCTCCTGTTTCTTCTGTAAATAGACACATTCTACCACGCGTGGTGGTTGTCTTTCAGTTCTACAAAAACAAAATAGCATACAGTACAGTAAACACTACTGTAAAACAGTATACAAGATAAACATGTTACAAAGTAGTATAGCTCCAAATTTCATACATACAGTAATACATGAAACATTTACTTTGTTTCCCCTTAGAGTATGTATTGGAATCTACAGTTTTACTGTGCTTTATGCTGTACTGTCAAGTAGTAAAAGTAGTAGATAGTTCCAATGTCTGCAGTACATACTTATTCTCATTTTGGAACGTCCGGTTAATGGATGCTACGATGAAGCGGCTCAGATTGGGCTGCACTCTCTGCCCAGCCTCTCTCACGATCAAACCATGGTTGACCACATGGTCCACCACAGTCGCCCGTATTTCATCAGAGATTACTCTCGTTGTTCTTGGTCTTCCTCCATCTCCACCTCCACCTCTCTCTGCCTGGTTGGCCCTGTCTAGGGGTTTCGTCGGACAGGGCCACAGTGTCCCCCGACCCCCCCCCCCCCCCCCCCGTCTCAGCCTCCAGTATCTATGCTGCAATAGTCTATGTGGCAGGGGGTTAGGGTCAGTCTGTCCTATCTGGTGAAATTCTCCTGTCTTATCTGGTGTCCTGTGTGAACTTACATATGCTCCCTTTAATTCTTCCATCTCTCGCTCTCTCTGTCTCCCCTCCCGGAGGACCTGAGCCCTTAGACCATGCCTCAGGACTACCTGGCCTGATGACTCCTGGCTGTCCCCATCCCCAGTCCACCTGGTCGTGCTGCTGCTCCAGTTTCAATTGTTCTGCCTGCAGCTATGGAACCCTTACCTGTTCACCGGATGTGCTACCTTGTCCCGGACCTGCTGTTTTTGACCCTCTCTCTCCCTCTCCCTCTCTCTACTGCACCTACTGTCTCGACCTCTGAATACTCAGCTATGAAAAGCCAACTGACATTTACTCCTGAGGTGCTGAACTGTTGCACCCTCTACAACCACTGGGATTATTATTTATTATTTGACCCTGCTGGTCATCTATCACCTTTTGAACATCTTGGAGAACGAAGGCCATGTACTCTTATAATCTCCACCCGGCACAGCCAGAAGAGGACTGGCCACCCCTCAGAACCTGGTTCCTCTCTAGGTTTCTTCCTAGGTTCCTGCCTTTCTAGGGAGTTTTTCCTAGCCACTGTGCTTGTACATCTGCATTGCTTGCTGTTTGGGGTTTTAGGCTGGGTTTCTGTATAAGCACTTTGTGACATCTGCTGATGTAAAAAGGGCTTTATAAATACATTTGATTTGAGAGAGAGAAAGACAGAAAGACAGAACAAATTGAGGATGTTGTGTTGTCATGGTGTTGGTAAACCATTTTCTCACAAATCCAGTGACGATTGTCCTCACATGACAAGTCATTCCCAGCCTCAGAGGATGCAATGTTTCTGTGTTCATCTCAGCGCTGTCCTCATTCTCAGAAGGCCAGCATTATCAGGGTTAGGCCAATACCCGTACCTAGAGGTTTAAAAACAGTCAGACATCATGGTTAAAACAACATAATCCTCAATAATATCCAGACATTTTTCATCTTAAAATCGACTTTGTTGACTTCTGCCATCAATGAGAATAACCTGTATAGATAAGTAGTCAAAGTAAGTAGTTATCCTTCCTTTCTCTGTGGTCAGGGGTGTGCCATCTACCCATTTCCAAGTCCCAAGTGTTCCAAGTGTAGAGCAGGGCAATGCCACAACTAGGCTCCCCTAGCCTCTGGAGACCTTAAAATGCAGAGTGGTTGCTTTACTTCTGGATGGATGCATGCGGTATCTAGGCTACGTTCCAATGTTCACACTAGCATACCACTTAGAATGCATGCCTAAAACCCTGTTCACCTTATTTTTACCTTATTTTTAGAAAGGGTTAGGGGGTTAAAAAAAAAGATGTCAAATTTGAACCTTTTAATATGCATTCCTTCATTCTATGAAGTGCAGTATGCCAGTGTGGATATCTTAACACGGCCGTGCTCTCATCTCTTATCTTATGAGGGAAATGCTCCCTACCTCTTGTGCCTTGAAACTCCCCTCTATCCCTCCCTCTTTCATTTCATCAGAAGTCACCTGAACACTCAATCTTCAGACGCAGCAGACAATCTGCTTCAATAAACGCGGCGGCCTGACAGACGATGTAACTCATTCCTCTTCTGAGCTGGGGGTTGACGGAGCAGCGGAGAGGAGGAGGGCCAAAGACAGACAGACAGACAACACTGTTTCCCATTCATAGGCTGTGTCTCAAATGACACCCTATTCCCTATATAGTGCACTACTTTTGACCAGGGCCCATAGTGCACTATATTGGGAATAGGGTGCCATTTGGGACGCAGACATACACTGAGCTTGTACATTGTATTGCTCTCCCGTCCCTGGGTGATGCACGCCGCCTGCTAGCCAAGCTTATCTACGGGAACACACACGGTCCTGACAACCTGCGTGGCAAACAAACAAACTTCCAGTAAAGGCGGAGGGGGAAAAACATGATTGGGAAATATGTAGTGGCCTCCCAGAGCGTGCGACGATGGACAATGCATTTGGAAATGCACCTCGGTGCATTTTCTGAGAGAACAAAAGCACTTTCCAGAGGTAACACACTTACCACAGATTTGTTCTCTTTTCTTATATGCTTGGCCTTATTAGGGAATCCATTTGCCATGGCTATTTCATCATGAGCGGGGGCATGTGGTAACAGCTTGCTAATGGGGGGTCATGGCAGACTGCACCACTGTATGTGGATGCATCCCAAATGGCACTCTATTCCCTACAGAGTGCACTACTCTTGACCAAAATTAGCACTATGTAGGGAATAGGGTGGCATTTGTGACGTAAGCTGGGACTTCACAGTTTATGGCCCACTGCGTGCCAAACGGCCATATTTCAAGCTGACGCTGATCTAAATGATTAATTTCCTGCTTCATGTATTATATCATGAACTATCTTTAATTCATGATTCAGGTATTGTACTGTGCATAGCGAGACCCCGAGTTAAAATTTGAGGGAGTGGGACGGGGTTATATTTAACACCAGGGAGCTCTTCTATTATCAGGGCACATGGATGTATGATGGATGGACCCCCTACGTAAACGTCCCAAATGGCACCCTGTTCCCTATGTAGTAAATAGGGTGCCATTTTGGATGCAGTCTCAGCCTGCTCATGTAACAGACGTGGTTTGGAGAGCCATGCACATGTGATGAGTTAACTTGCCTGAGACTTGTGTTAGCCTTAGCTCAGCAGGTTAGCACATCATATCAGCATTTTACTTCTAACAAAAATATAATTATTTTCTCTTTTCTCATCTGACACCTCTCTAGGCGGCACCACAGACCTTTATGTAGCTAATTGCATCACACAGAAGAAAGGAAGAGTCTTCCTACAAAACCTCATTGAGAGGGCGAATCATTTCCAATCACATCCCAGACTGTTTGAGGACCAATCGGTAGGGGGAGGAACAATATGGGTGTTCGGGGTTGTGAACGAGATGAGATGGCGATTACTACATTACTAGCACCATTACTACAGCTCCATTGGATGAGATGACAGGCTAGGAGAAGTCTGCAATAACGAGGACATGGTAAAGTGCTGATGTCACGATAACAGACTGATAATAGCAGGGGTGGATACAGTATGTGTGTTCCACTGGCTGGCAAGGCAAGGGCAATGGATGCTGAGTTTTTTACGGGCAAATTATTAAAATAACAAAACATTCAGGTTGACATTAGTTTAGCAATTAATATGTTGTCACTGAATGCAGTTTGAACCCAGAGCTAATGGCATTCTGTACATTCCGTAGCCTATATTCCTCTGTGCCTACCTATGGTCATATCCGACGCAGCCAGACATGCGATCTGTTCTTTTGGATTCATTTGTGGATTAACAGATTAAATCCATAATTGCTAGGTCATGTTAGACCTAAAAGATAATTTAACCATTGTTTGTTTGGTAACATTGCTGCTGTGCACTTATTCTTGTTACTATATACAGCAAAAACCCAAACCCTTTACCTGACCCTGAGTGCTCTGCTGCAGTGTGTAATTCCAGTATGTTAATACACAATACTTTAAAACATAGTCACGCTGTAAGGGAAAGTGTTACTTTTGAGATTTTGAGAAACACTTGCCAAGCTTAATAATAATGCAGGCTAGAGCAATTGACCTGGCTTGACATTGACCTAGGTCACCCACATAGATGGGTTTACTAAGACCTCTATGCATGACAGGAATTACATCAGAGTGTTACAGCATTACTAGGAGTATTAAAACCAGCATCTTATAACAGCCATCCATCTAGAGACATACAATACATTAAATGTATAGTAGATACATCCAGTGGTGGAAAAAGTACCCAATTGTCATACTTCAGTAAAAGTCAAGATACCTTAATAGAAAATGACAAGTAAAAGTGAAAGTCACCCAATAAAATACTACTTGAGTAAAAGTCTAAAAGTATTTGGTTTTAAATATACTTAAGTATCAAAATTAATGGCATAGTTAAAATATACTTAAGTATCAAAAGTAAAAGTATAAATCATTTCAAATACCTTATATTAAGCAAACCAGACTGCACAATTTTCTTGTTTTTTATTTATTTACGGATAGCCAGGGGCAGACTCCAACACTCAGACATAATTTACAAACAAAGCATGTGTGTTTAGTGAGTCAGCCAGATCAGAGGCAGTAGGATGACCTGGGATGTTCTCTTGGTAAGTGTGTGAATTGGACCATTTTCCTGTCCAGCTAAGCATTGAAAATATAATGAGTACTTTTGGGTGTCAGGGAAAATGTATGGAGTAAAAAGTACATCATTTTCTTAAGGGATGTAGTGAAGTAAAAGTAAAAGTTGTCAAAAATATAAATAGTAAAGTAAAGTACAGATACATAGAAAAACGACTTAAGTATTTTTACTTAAGTACTTTACACCACTGGATACATCCAGTCCAAAAAGATAGCAAATAAACAGATCAAATCGATTTTATTCACCGTCTCCCCACAGTCTCAACCTGTGAAGTCCCAGCCAGCAACCCATGGGCTACACTCTCGTTAGCAGAAAGATTGGTAATGTCACCAAAGGTTAATTACTTGGGTTCAGGTGCAGCCGTGATTTAGAAGCCGCAAAAAGCTCCTAACTATTCAGCAGAGAAGCAGACAGACTGTAACTGCTCTGATGTCTGAATCTGTCCTTTCATTCATCGAGTCTGTTTCAGAGAAAGAGCACAACGTAGAGAGTGCTTGCTCCTACTAACTGCAATGTAGTTATTCATTTATGCACTTTAGTTAAAAACAGGGTGGTGATTATTTAAGCAATAAGGTCCGAGGGGGTGTGGTATATGGCCAATATACCACGGTTAAGGGCTGTTCTTACGCACGACGCAATGCGGAGTGCCTGGATACAGCCCTTAGCCATGGTATATTGGCCATATACCGCAAACCCCTGCCTTATTGCTGTTATAAATTGGTTACCAATGTAATTAGAACAATAAAAATACATGTTTTGTCATACCCGTGGTATACGGTCTGATATAACACAGCTATCAGCCAATCAGTAATCAGGGTTCGAACCACCCAGTTTATAAATAATAATATATACTGTATGTATATGTAATAATATACAATATATATGCCATTTTTAGTTTAAGTATTCAGCCCCTTATTTAAGTGTTTTGCTTAAATGACTAATTGTCTGATTAATCTTTGTGACTGAGGTGATTAAACTTAAAGTCATTAGTAGCATGCAGTCGTCTGGGATAGCCTCGTTAATCGAATTAGCGACCTCCTACTGTCTTTGTGAATTTGCCGCCACGTGGGTCAGGAGATTGGCTACACTTGTGATGGTTAGGGTTAGTCGGTGACTCGTTAAACGCAGTAAGTAGAGCTTGATGACTTTGCTGTCTTAGGCGACGGCCATCTCTTCTGTTTCATGATCAGGGGAATGGATTAAAACAGTATCTGAAAATGTTGTGGTCGTTAGTGGGCATATGTATGGCGAGGAATGACAATGTTTTTGTATGTTTTCTTATTGAAGTGTCATTGACTCTCCTCCTTTTATTTTGGGATCTGAGATTTCACAGTTAAGGATGTTGCCTCCTATTACCTGTGAGTGGTGACTGATGCTTTGCTGCTCTGACACTGTTAATGGCTAATTTTACAGTTGATCACATTGCACCTGGCTCTGTCTGAGGGAGAGAACTATGAATTACAACAAAATAGCAGAGAGAGGGGCCTACCCTGTTTCACATAATGCGGCTGTAAGTGAACGTGGCATTGATTGGGAAAGTCTCGTATCTGAGCTGAAGCATCGGACAAAGCAATCTATCCATCTGTAAACAGAAACCAAGGTGAAAGGTGTAGAAGCAATGAAAAAGCGTAAAGTGTAGCCTACACAAGCAACAGCGAAAATAAGCCATCAGTACTAAGCCATCAATACACAAATTAAATGTTTTTTTTTATAATGAAGTCATGCACCAGATTGGACTTTAATAGACCAGTTGATAATGACACACTTTTGTATTTGAAATCACTCAAGTAAACAACAACAAAAGTTTGGGCTGCCTTAATTCTGTTGTTGGCATTTTATTTCTAACACCAACATCCATCTTATCCGGGACGGTTGATTGTGCCTCTGCCTCCCTCTCTAGTCTCTTCCTCCTCAATTAACTTTGTTTATCCTCCAGCGAAGCATTTTACAGCTGGATATTGTTCCTCTGTGGAGCCGCGTACACCACAGCAAGAGGAGCCAGAATTGAATTCGCCCTGCTAATTCCAACCCTGCTTCGCTCCCCCTTTTCACTGGATGAAATAGACCAGAGCTAATGAGAAACTTGAATCTTCCCCTAGCATTAGCTCAGTTCCCATATGCCTATCCGTCAGTGCCAAAAAATTGCTAGGCCTACACCTCCAAACCCATTGCTCCAAACCCAATCACCCGTCCAGTGGGCTTACCTCTACAACTGAACGGAGAGAGGAGGCTAGGGTCGTATCCACTAGACACAAAATCGGGCCGAAACGGTTGCCTGACAACTCATACTTCATTTAATTCTGCTGCTCTATCTATCGCTACATACATTCAATCTGAGACTGCCATCGTGCAGGGCATTGTACAAAACAAATCATCAGCAGTGTTTGGATTGTCTCTAACCAATCAGAGTATCAAAGACTGTTTCCGAAATGCCACTTTACCCACATGTGTTCAGGCTCTGGCCCAACCAATCGGTTTCTGGGACCAATCAAAACGGTTTGAATGTGTTCACATTCGAGATGTCGTCGGGGAGGATATTAAATCCAGTCTCATTGTGGAGAAGATACATTAATGGGCGTGGCTTTAAGCAGGAGCGATGTGGATGGGTAGCCAGGCAACCGAAACGGGGAGGTATTATATGAACTTGTTCAATAAGAAACGTTCATATTAGTTGTCTGTTGCTAAATGTTTTGTTATGTTGTGCCCTAATGAATAAGACCTATTAAAATTGTTTTGTAACAGAGTCCTGAGTCCTCCCCTCCTTTTTTAACATTGCTGGATACGACTGCCATTACCAGATGTGACTGGGTCCTTATGTAAGATAGAGGGGTACATTAACAGTTCAACAGCCCTGCAGAGCTATAATGCTGCTTCTCAGAACCGGAGTGGGGTCGACAGAGATGTCCCTAAACAGGGGGCGGCAGATAGCTTAGTGGTTAAGAGCGTTGTGCCAGTAACCGAAAGGTCGCTGGTTCTAATCCCTGAGCCGACTAGGTGAAAAGTCTGTCGATGTGCCCTTGAGCAAGGCACTTAACCCTAATTGCTCCTGTAAGTTGCTCTGGATAAGAGCGTCTGCTAAATGACCAAAAAAAATAAAATAAAATCCTCTTCAAGGGAGATTGGGGAGTGGGAAGAAGTTGACCCTAGATGCTGATCCTGGGTCAGTTTAGCATTTTCCCCACAAATGGTAAAGGTTAGGATTGGGAGGGGGGAAGCTGATCCTAGATCTGTACCTAGAGGATGGAGCAGAAATTGGCTTCTTGGGTTCAAGGTTCAAGCCAAGGGTCAGCTGCTCATCCACTCCGGTTTTGTTATTTACTGCTAATTTACTACTGTTGTTTACTGTTATTTCTCTGAGCGGCCTAGATGTGTGAATCAAGATGTTGTGACTGTTATTTCCCCTGCTTCGCTCGTAAAACTAGTGTTAGGTGAAAAGGATGACCTCATTAGACGTAAATCAGGAATGCAACAGAAATGAATCCCAGGGCTGCATTCCAAATGGAACCCTATTCCCTACTTAGTGAACTACTTTTGACCATGGGCCTATGGGCACTGGTCAACAGTACTGTGCTATAAAGGGAATAGCGTGCCATTTGGGATGCAGCCCAGGGAATATCTGAAACAACAAAGGAGGTCCCTGAACTCAGTAAACTGCCTAGCCCTCACTGATGATGACACACATACAGACACACACACACACACACACACCCACACCCACGCTCTGCAGTGATGATGACAGTGCCTGCTTAAGCCTCAGGGTGGGGGATCAGGGCTCCAGCTAGACACTGGGGTGGGCGTTGGAACATGTGGCCCCAGCAGATGGGAGTTTTATGAGAGTCTCGCCTGCTGTGGACAAGCCTGGTGACACACACACAATGAAATGTATTCCCATTCAAAATCCTATTTTCCCTAAACCCTAACCCTAACCCTTAACTTAATCCTAACCCCAAACCCTTATCCCTAAAACTAAACCTAACTCCTAATCCTAACCCCTAACCCTAATTCTAACCATAACCCTAATTGTAACCCTAACCCTAAACCTAACCCCTAAGCCTAAAATAGTATTTTTCTTTTTGGGGACCAGTGAGTCATTCTTCTCTAATAAGGATGGTGGTAGAGCTACATGAGTTTGGTTGATTTAAATGTGGTCTTGTTTTTCTTAGCACTATTTTACAAATTATTTAATTTAAACGTTGTATACAAAATAAATATGTTAGTAGCTCATCATCAAGTATCGCATCTTGCTTGGATCGGTGTGCAGCTAAAATGATGCGCAAATACAGCAAATCCACAGTTAGAAACAGCTCTATTCCCAGTGCAGAGCAGCTTTGCTCCAGATGAAGCAGGGGCAGCAGATGGCTAAGGCTGGGAGAGGGGCTCTGGGACTGGGCGGGGAGAGTGGAGCTAGGTGGAGTGTGGCGACTGGAGCCCTAGTTACCCCACTCTGGGTGTCTCATAATCCCACCAAGCACCGGCTTCTCCCCCCTGACAAATGAGAAATGGCCCCCACCACCAACAGCTTGTCCCAGCCCCGGTCACTGCCTGCCATGCACCAAGAGCCATCATGCAGCTGAACTGGGAGACAATGGGTTGCTATTAACTGTTCCTCCTCTCTCCCTCGCCTCCTGATTTCTAAAGAGAGGGATGGAGAGGCGGGGAATATGACACACAGAGAGGGATAGGTACTGTGAAGACTGTAAATTTCCCATCCGAAAATCTGAACAAGATAATAGGTAATGCTTGTGCTTTCACAGGACAGTTGCCTATAAACTAGACTTGAGCATGACAACATTAATGACCAAACCCAATTATCATAATTCTATTCATACGGAGAAAAAAAGTGTTTACTCAGCAACACGCTACTAAAATTATGCACAGCCGCAGGTTAATTTGAAATTAATCAATATGAGAGAAAAAATAATAAACCAAAATGAACATGTGTTTTCATTGTTTTCCCTTGCCTCCCTAAGGTTGTGGAAGTTCAACATTAGTTCATTTGTCTCTGCTACTTCACCATGTCTTGGCCCTATATCCTTTTTAGTAATTCACCAATGACTTACAACTGACCTAATGTTAGCTTGAACTCGCAGTGTAATCAAATTTCAATGCGAAGCATAACTTCTCTGAGGCTTTTTTTGTAGTTACCTGCTTATTCCAGGGCCCTGTAATTGTCTTCAAATTCAACAGACGGCCCTTGAACATTAACTTGGCGCTTTTCCACCCCTCCGAGCCCATCTAGGAGCTGACACATGCGTGATGAACGAGTGAAGATTCTGAGAGAGAGAGAGAGAGAGAGAGAGAGAGAGAGAGAGAGAGAGAGAGAAAGACAGAGAGAGAGAGTGAGAGTAAGTACAACTGTGGCCAAATCTCTTACTGCAGTGTGCGAACGAAGCCTCAGCAAATACATCAGAAGACCATTGACGTACCAAGTGATTGCAATAAGCAGCCGAACAGAGCTTTTTATATACCTTTTTATGAATATCATAATAAACCGATAATATTTATTGATTCGCCAGGATGTGTAAGACTACAGTTGCTCTTGTATGATTTGATCATGGCAATGCTCTCTCATTATTGATAATAACAAGGAAATGGGTTCCCCATGGTGGACCAATCATGTTGTTAAAAACACACACACACACACACTATTCCATCTGAATTATGAATATTTAGAACAGCGCATCACACATTCCGGAGTCTCAGGCTCATTATGGGAACTGCCAATTGCCGGGCGGATCACCAGGGGAAATGGATGATTCAACAAAAAGTGTCGGCAGAGGGGAGATTCTGCACCACTTTCTCTATTGTATGACAGGCAATTAAATAGGTGAGAAAAAAATCACATTTTCACACGTTGAGCTTAAAAAATAGCTGTTTTCACATGTTGAGCTTAAATTTCATACGTGAACCCATACTTTCACATGTATTCAATTTAGAGTTCACATGTTAACAGCACCTTTTCACACGTGAGGAGAATAACATGTTTTCACCTCACATGTGAATTGTAGTTTCACTTGTTAAAAACATTCCCATGTGAAAATCGGATATGCAGTTTTACATGTATAAATCATATAAAACATTTAAAAAAAATAAAAACTATCAGACCCCATCAGAACCCAAACTATAGGCTTGTTTTACTACAATGTTTGTAAACAAAGTAAATGTAAACAACCACTACCTAAAAACATGGTTAAAACTAAAATGTTGATATCATGGATGGTCAGTCCTTGCATCCATAGCATAGTCTATGGATTTGAGAGTGGTTGCATTTCTCCAGCCCCATCCCTCAGCTTTTTACTGAAACTGTGGTGGGGAGTAATAGTGTAATTGGGTAATAGTGACATTATACAGTGCATTCGGAAAGTATTCAGACACCTTGACCTTTTGTTACGTTAAAGCCTTATTCTAAAATGGATTTAAAAAATACAAAATATCAATCTACACACAATCACCCATAATGACAAAGCGAAAATCTATTTTTAGAAATTTTAGCAAATGTATTAAAAATAAAAATACATTATTTACATAAGTATTCAGACCCTTTGTGATGAGACTCGAAATTGAGCTCAGGTGCATCCTGTTTCTATTGATCATCCTTGAGATGTTTCTACAACTTGATTGGAGTCCACCTGTGGTAAATTCAATTAATTGGCACACACGTCTATATAAGGTCCCATAGTTGACAGTGCATGTCAGAGCGAAAACCAAGCCATGAGGTCGAAGGAATTGTCCGTAGAGCTCCGAGACAGGATTGTGTCGAGGCACAGATCTGGGGAAGGGTACCAAAAAATGTCTGCAGCATTAAAGGTCCCCAAGAACACAGTGGCCTCCAGTATTCTTAAATGGAAGAACATTGGAACCCCCAAGACTCTTCCTAGAACTGTCCGCCCGGCCAAACTGAGCAATCGGGGGAGAAGGTCCTTGGTCAGGGAGATGACCAAGAACCCGATGGTCACTCTGAAAGAACTCCGGAGTTCCTCTGTGGAGATGGGAGAACCTTCTAGAAGGACAACCATCTCTGCAGCACTCTACCAATCAGCCCTTTATGGTAGAGTTGCCAGACGGAAGCCACTCCTCAGTAAAAGGCACATGACAGCCCGCTTGGAGTTTGCCAAAAGGCACCTAAAGGACTCTCAGACCATGAGAAACAAGATTCTCTGGTCTGATGAAACCAAGATTGAACTATTTGGCCTGAATGCCAAGCGTCACGTCTGGAGGAAACCTGGCACCATCCCTACGGTGAAGCATGGTGGTGGCAGCATCATGCTGTGGGGATGTTTTTCAGCGGCAGAGACTGGGAGACTAGTCAGGATCGAGGGAAAGATTAACAGAGCGAAGTACAGAGAGATCCTTGATGAAAACCTGCTCCAAAACCTGCACCTTAAAGGCGAAGGTTCACCTTCCAACAGGACAACGACCCTAAGCACACAGCCAAAATAATGCAGGAGTGGCTTCGGGTCAAGTCTCTGAATGTCCTTGAGTGGCCCAGCCAGAGTCCGGACTTGAACCCATTCTAACATCTCTGGAGAGAACTGAAAATAGCTGTGCAGCAACGCTCCCCATCCAATCTGACAGCGCTTGAGAGGATCGGCAGAGGAGAATGGGAGAAACTCCCAAAATACAGATGTGCCAAGCTTGTAGCGTCATACCCAAGAAGAATCAAGCCAAAAATCGCGTAAAGGGTCTGAATATTTATGTAAATGTGTTAGCAGTTTTATATTTTTAATACAACCTGTTTTTGCTTTGTCATTAACACAATTCTTAATATTGCAAACAAAAATAATGATACTGAAAGCAAACATAAACCTAAAAGCACTGATAGCAAAACCAAATATTGCAAGGAAATAATTTCGAATTGCGAGAAAAAAAATGAATTGTAAACGGAGGGGAAAAAATAGTTTATAGATTTTTTTTTTTTATGATAACGTGATTTTTTTTATTTTTTTAGGGGGTAGATCAGCTTTAATATTTCAGATAGATTGTAACTTCCATCAATAGAATTGTCTGCATCACTTCCAATCCCCCATATGTTTTTTTTCTCGCTAATATATATACATACACACATATATTTTTAGTCATTTAGCAGACGCTCTTATCCAGAGCGACTTACAGTTAGTGAGTGCATACATTTTCATACTGGCCCCCTGTGGGAAACGAACCCATAACCCTGGTGTTGCAAGCGCCATGCTCTACCAACTGAGCTACACGGGGCCCACATATATACATGCATCCATACACACACACATATCCTTTTTAAAATTACATTTCCCTTCATTACTTTCCAACCCCACCACCCCTCCCCCAATTGGAGTAAACTAGTGAACAACAACGCTTAGGCCTCTACTTCCAGCCCATACATACTATATACATTTTATGGACACAGTCAAATTCTACAATAATTATATTTAGTTTGTTTTTACTCCTGAACTTCCTCCGATCATTTTCATGATGTCCATCTGGTTTGCTTCTATATGCCATATTTTTCTAACTGTACTCTTTCACAAAAGCTCTCAACCTATAACCTATATACTTATTATGGACACAGTATGCTTTACATTAGTTATCTTGTTGTTATTAGTTGTTGTTATTAGTCCCATCCTTCAGCTCCCATCTATCTCGTAAAACCATCCATATTGGATTTCTATTTGCCATATATTTTTCAACTGTACTGTGATGTTTTACAAAAGTTCTGAACCTTTCTATTCTCATTGTTTCTACAGATCGTAAATTGAATATAAACATTTTTGCTAAAAGTATTATATTATTGATCGATTGACTATGACTTTTCAGATCACCCAGTAGTGCTATCTGCAGGGTTAGCTCCAGGTAAATATTGCAATCCTTTAGTCGTTTTGCGTATCAATTCATTAATTTAAATTGTAAAATTCATACATTTTGTCTCCCGAGTGGGGCTGTGATCTAAGGCACTGCATGCTGTGCCACTAGAGATCCTGGTTTGAATCCAGGCTCTGTCGTAGCCGCGACCGGGAGACCCATGGGGTGGCGCACAATTGGCCCAGCGTCGTCCAGGGTAGGGGAGGGAATGGCTGGCAGGGATGTAGCTCAGTTGGTAGAGCATGGCGTTTGCAATTGTTGTGGGTTCGATTCCCACGGGGGGCCAGTATGAAAAATATAAAAAATAATGTATGCACTCACTAACTGTAAGTCGCTCTGGATAAGAGCGTCTGCTAAATGACTAAAATGTAAATGTAAATAAACACTATGCCATGGAATCGGTACGTCAAAAATCTCTTCCCAACTATTTTGCAATCTATATGGGACGGCTGTCAATCCTTTGGTCCTTAAATGAAACTGGAATACTTTTTTATTTATCACAATTTTCTTTAACCAATTATATTCTTTAATGCAAGGCCGACAGACAAGTTCCTTACTTTTTACCCCTTCCACTTTCCTTTTCCATTTTTGCGGTAATGCTGCAATTATTAGGTTGTAATTTTGGGTAGAGCAGACATTTCCATATGTTTTTGTTAGCTGCATGTGTGACATAACTCCACCAGTCCTACCGATAATATCATTTACGAAGATTATACCTACCTGACTGAGGCTTTTAGTGATAGGTCTAATGCTTTAATATTTAATAATTTCTGTCCTCCGAATTCATATTCATTATATAAATAGGCCCGTTTAATTTTGTCTGGCTTGCCGTTCCAAATAAAATTGAATATTTTTTTCTCATATAATTTAAAAAACTGTTCGCTAGGTGTAGGCAAGACCATACGCAAATAGGTAAACTGGGATAATACTAAAGAGTTAATCAGGGTGATTTTTCCACAAATTGACAGGTATTTACCTTTCCATGGTACCAAGATCTTTTCTATTTTTGTTAACTTTCTATTAAAATGTATTGGAGTGAGATCATTTATTTCATTTGGGATATGTATTCCGAGTATATCCACATCACCATCAGACCATTTTATTGGTAAACTACATGGTAATGTAAAATATTTATTTTTTAGTGATCCAATATGTAATATAGTACATTTATCATAATTTGGTTGTAATCCAGAGAGGTTAGAAAATGTATCTAGATCCTCTATGAGGCTGTGGAGGGTTTCAAGTTGTGGATTTAAAAGAAAACATGAATCATCAGCGTACAATGACAACTTTGTTTTTAAGCCCTGGATTTCTAATCCCTTGATATTATTGTTGGATCTGATTTTAATAGCTAACATCTCGATGGCAATAATAAATAGATATGCCGATAGTGGACGACCTTGTTTCACTCCTCTTGACAGTTTAAAACCTTCTGAGAAATAGCCATTATTTACTATTTTACACCTAGGGTTACTATACATGATTTTAACCCAATTTCTAAGAGATTGTCCAAAATTGAAATGCTCCAGGCATTTATATATAAACCCCAGTCGTACTTTATCAAATGCCTTTTCGAAGTCTGCTTTGAAGAGTAGGCCTGGTTTCCCAGATCTTTCATAGTGTTCTATTGTTTCCAGTACTTGCCTTATATTATCTCCAATGTGTCGCCCATGTAAAAAACCTGTCTGATTAGAATGAATAATGTCCGACAATACCTTTTTAATTCTATGTGCTATACATTTTGCTAGAATTTTTGCATCACAACACTGAAGTGTAAGGGGCCTCCAATTTTTTTTATGGACTGGATCTTTATATTTTCCACTTGTATCCTGTTTCAGTAATAATGAAATCAGACCTTCTTCTTGAGTGTCTGATAATCTACCATTTACATAGGAGTGGTTAAAACATGCTAATAACGGTCCTCTGAGTATATCAAACAAGGTTTGGTATACCTCGACTGGTATGCCTCCAACCTTGGAGTTTTCCCAGACTTAAAGTCTTTAATTGCATCCAGAAGATCCTCCTCTGTAATTTCACCTTCACATGAGTCTTTCTGCATGGCTGTTAATTTTACATTATCAATAGAAAAAAAATCTCTACAATTTGCTTCAGTTAGAGATGGAGGCGACTGAAACGAAAACATATGCTTAAAGTACTTTGTTTCCTCCTTCAAAATATAATTTGGTGAATCATGGGTGACTCCGTCATTTGTAACCAGCTTCAATAAATTATTTTTGGTAGCATTCCTATGTTGAAGATTAAAAAAGAATTTGGTGCATTTTTCCCCATATTCCATCCAGATAACGTGATTTAGTAAAATGCCTCCTGTCAAAGATAAATGTAAAAAATAAAGTCAAAATAAACACAAAAAAAGTATATTTGAATGACGCTGTTACATCCAATGCCTGTATGCCTTAGGCTGATGCCACGCAGCTGCTTGTACGTGCGTCCACATGCATACACACACTCTCATTCAATCGCACACATGTGCACACACACATACACACATGTAAATAGTGCAACTCAAACGCATACCGTTGGCCTTGCTGTTTAGATTGTTGTTGTCCATGATGTCTTTTGTTTTTGCATTGTTGTTTTCTTTAGTTTTTTCCTTTTCTCTCTTTAGTTCATTTTGTTGGTTGTTGGCGCGCATTGAAGGTTGGGGGTGGTTAGTGGAGGGAGGTTGAGGGGCAGCTCTTGGGGAACTGTTGGGGGATCTTGGATGGTTGGTGGCCTGGCAGTTGGGAGCTTGGGCCGGTGGCTGATAGGTCACTGGTTCGGGTCCCCAATTTGACTTGGTGGGAGATCTGTCGAAGTGCCCTTGGTTGCTGGTTGCTCCTGTAGGTTGCTCTGGATGGGAGTCTGCTAGATGACTGAATGTAATGTAAATGTTGAGCGGCTTCACTGCAGGTAGATTGTATGTTTTAATGTTCAATACAAAATAAATAAGAAACGCCTCCCTCTTTCCTGCAATTTTCCCTATCTTTGGTTATGTTACCATGGCCTTTGCTTTGGTTGCCTTTTTTCCAGTTGCAAGTTTTGGCACATTCATTCCAGCAACATTGCACCCTGCATCCCACTGCTGGTTTGCCTCTTAAGCTAAGCAGGGTCGGTACTGGTCTGTTCCTGGATGGTAGTGGTGAAAAATAAATTTGAAAATAAACGTGTGAAAACAAAAATAAATAAATAAGAGTAGGCTATATACTGTATGGAAGACTGCATGGTTGTGTTTTATTATAGTGTTATAATAAAGGGGGATGAATGTAGCCTAGATCATATTCACGTGTATCCATGTGTATGTCAATGATTGACACATCGAGTCAAGGTGCAGTTTACATTGGCTATGTTCCAAATGGCACCCTATTCCCAATGTACACGTAGTGCACTACTTTTGACCAGAGCCCTATGGGCCATGGTCAAAATAAGTGCACTATAGGAAATAGGGTGCCATTTGGGACACACCCCATTGTATTTGCGGAACCAATTTGAGCCAATGATAGCAGGCACAATAGGCCTGTTAGTGTGATTTGCACTCATCAGAATTGTATGGAACATGTGATATGCAGTCATTGTAATGTGATTACATTGTAAAGATGCCTTTGTGTGGCACTAGCAATCTCATGGTTCTTGATAGAAATGGCTGTTGCATTTTCATTTCCCATTCAAGATATCATTTAAAACTCAGACTGGCACAGCATGGCAAATGCCAGCTTTGGAACACAGTTTCAATTTCAAGCTGTGGCTGTAGGAGCAATTTGGAAGGGTGGCAATCTAATTATATTGTTCAGGTTTAGCTATTTTAAATACTCCTGTGACTAAAGCCAGTGTGAATGTCAACACATCAAATTCAAACTGGTACCATAGAGGTGCTGGCACCTGTTCTTTGACAGCCTATAGGCCTATGTAGATTTCCATATGTTGCTAAGCAACTTGCAAGATGTGTGTGATATGATAATATAGGGTTATTAATGGGTGGGTCACCTAAATTAGTTAAATTGACATTAATATAGGCTATGCATATATTTTCTCTATGCTCAAAAATAGACCTTTAGACAACCAGCTAATTTAAATCTGAGGCTGACACGTCTTTGCGCCCTATGTGGGTTCCACATACATCTGTGAACTTACATTTTGCACCTGGCAGGTTTTAGAAACCATTAAAAGTGATGCCCAAAGTATGTTCATGCATTAACTCTGCATGTGTTCCATCAATTTATGTAAGGATGACAAATGTATGAGGTCAGATTTAGGCATTCAACCTTTGGTAGATACACTCCCCTCCATATGTATTTGGACAGTGACACTGCATTTTCAAATTTTGCTCTATACTCCAGCATTTTAGATTTGAGATAGAATGTTTCATTTTTGGCGACAGTACAGAATGTCAGCATTTATTTAAGGGGATTGTCATACATATCGGTTTTACCGTTTAGAAATGAAAGCACTTTATGTATCTAGTTCACCCATTCAAGTAGTCAGTTGCAGGCATCTGCGGCTTGTTTTGGTTGTGTTTTGGATAATTTTTGGCCCAATAGGAACTGAATGGTGAATAATGTCTTGTGTCATTTTGGAGTCTGTGTCCACCCAGGCCCACCCATGCCTATGCCCCTGATGTGGATGCTACCATGATTATGGATAACCATGAAGGAATTGTGAATAATGATGAGTGAGAAGGTTACAGAGGCACAAAGGTCATACCCCCAAAAAACTATTAGCCTCCCCTGTAATGGTGAGAAGTTACCATGTTTTGTTGTAGCCTCTGAATGACATCTCACTCATCATTATTCATGATTCATTCATGATTTTTCTTAATCATGACATTCTCAGGATTCATTTTGAAGTGTTCAGAAACATCTTCTCTACTCACTTAGAAAGAAAATGACTCCAGTCATCACTCACCATTCAGTTACAGTACTATTGGACAAAGTATAACCCGAAAACAACCAAAACAAACTGCAAATGCAAGGAATATGGGACCAAATACTAAACTTCTGACTACTTTTATACACTATAAGTGAATATGTCCAAATACTTATGACTTCTTCCCATGAGGGGCACTAGATACATAAAGTGCTTTTCTTTCTAAACGGAAAATCAGATATGTATGAAAATACCTTAAAACAAAAGGTGACATTCTATACTGTCGCCTCATATGAAACATTTGATCTCAAATCCAAAATGCTGGAGTATAGAGCCAAATAAAAAATGTGAGCATCACTGTCCAAAGACATATGGATGGAGGGGCAATTCCACAGTGAAGAACAGTGCAGATGCAAAATTTGGTAACATAATTATGGTTTATGCTGTTTGTGCCGTTACCAAACTTTGCATCTGCACCGTTCTTCAAGTAAATGTGTTTTTGTAAACGTTTTCGTGGGAATTGTTCAAAGTAGTCCTTGTGCATATGGTATGGTTTGTTTAACTTTGCAATCATTGGTTATTGTTTGACATACATTTTAAAATGAAAAATCTGAGTCTCAATGTCACGGTTACCATGGAATTGCCCATATCTAACCCATTCAAATTGAATGTGAAATAATGGACTATAGTCAGTGCAATATCACAATGTCATCTAACTTGCAACTGTGAAGTCATACGGATGCTTGGGAGATCTTGAATGCCAATGCGGTGCAAATTCAGATACTGTAGATATCTGTTTCAGACTAAACACACCCATAGTCATAGAACAGTCATTCAGACAGCAGCGCACACAATTATATACCACTGGTACAGACGTTAGTTCAACCTCTAGTTTCGATTTACATTTGGTTGAGTTGTCAACTAATGTGAATTAAACGTGAAATCAAATACATTAACCTTGTCATTGGAGTTAAAATTTGGATGAAAAAATACTAAACTGCCTTACAATGATGACTTTTTTTCAAATCCAATCAGTTTTCCACGTTGATTCAATGTCATTACATTGAATTTTTTGGTAGAAATTGCGTGGAAAAAACGTTGATTCAACCAGTTTTTGCACAGTGGGATGCATCAGCAACGGAACATAATAGGCCTATCAAGTTTAAATATTATCTTTGTTATTGTTACACGGAGACTACGCGCGCTAACTGGTTAGATATAGACAACAAGGCCTGTGTGTTTGTTCTCGCTTCCAGTTTATAGCTTGCCCTAGCCGTTTCCATAACACGCATACCGGTGGTACACTGATTACTTTACGCTTTCCTAAATACAATTTTAAAAACACACAGGCATAACCAGAATCGTTATCATCCATGCATACCATGCGCATCCTCCAATTGTCCCATTTCCAGCGTTTCAGAGTCACAATTTGGCAACGACACGCATAAGAAAATGCTCTGTCAATCTGGTAGCAGGATGCAGTTTTACCCGAGTCACTGCGCATGCGCGGATGAGAGCGAGTCCGCTGATTTGACAGCCTTTTGAATGTACCACATAGCTCACTATATTGCAAGGCACTCACTATTCCACGGAGCTGCGCACAGAGCGCACAATCAGCACCTGTCTTCTCTGTGGCTGTGGCTTCAGCGGTGGGAGGGGTCATTATTTGGCAGGGAGCGGCGGTAGAATTTCCTAGATACTGACAGCCGCGCGTGCAGTGCACCCATTTAGATTCAGCACTATTCTGAAGGAAAGCGCACGGATTTAGGCGATTCAGCCGAAGGACGAGACCGAGAAGGCAGTATATTTTAGGAATACACAGTGAAACAATACATTATACATATTTTTGTTGAAATACAAGAGCTGTCATCAAACAAGGTAAGCTTTGAAGACAGCCACTAGACGGTTTTTGCTAGCAAGATTGTAGTGCTGTCTCGCTGCTGTGCTGCTGGGTCAGACGCTACATTGTAGCAAGGCGAGGTTCACGCATCCTAGTCAATTTTTCTATTTAAATTAATATTCTAATTATAACGCATCCATTTTAAACAACGTTTAATACCACTATGATATTTAGGGTTATTTTTCCGGGCATTGCTGGATAATGAAATGATAGCTAACCATTATCTAACCGGGTACCATACCATCCAGCAAGCAGTCCTGAAGCCTGCCTGCGCGCGGTCAGCACAAGCCTCTGTCTGGCGAGTCGCGAGAGTTGACTAGTGTAGCATGTTAGCCTGATAGCACCTAAACTACCACACATACATTGGCTGCGTTTTATTCAAGGGAATAATGCGTCTTCTGCCGGAATACAACATGGGTTCGTATAGCCTCGAGTGGCTTTGTGTTGATTGGGACCTGAAATGATGGAATTACTCGTTATTCTAGTCATTCCTTTTCCAATCTGAATCTTTCAGTCTGGAGCCCCATGTCGGTGGGCATCCTATATTTTCACCCCCATCATCCGGATAATGCATCCGTTATTCTTTGTCTCAGTTAGGCTATACTATTAGGCTACTCGTTGTCTGAATATATCACATAGGAGCAGGCACGGATATCTTAATGTATGATGTGTGGCTTAATTGAATCCTCTATTTTAATACCACAACAGTAGTGCTAGTCAACATTTCTCGCGGAATCATTTTGAATTAGTTACTTGACTGTTTTCAGGTGGGCAGGCATGTTTCAAATTAGGCATAGTAGTGTAGTGCACAGTTCTAATTTTTTTTAACAAACACATTTTTAATATTTGTTTGTATTTATTGTTGAATTATTGACAGTCTGTTAGTGAATGAAGTTCGTGACTCAGGTAAGCAGCCAATTGCAAGTTTTGTTTTTGCCTTTGCACCTAACATAAAACGGTGTTGAAAGCTGTTCAATGAATGCATTCATAGCATGTGAGCGCCAAAGCATAGTGCCACATACGTACTTATGCCTGGCCTGATTATTTCCTTATTGTCCTACTATTAGCTATTTATTATTTGCCTATTACTGTATTTACCTACCTATTGTTTATAAACTATTTACAGTATTTACCTACCTATTATTGATCTACCATTAAATACATCTAAAGAGTAAGGGGCAAAGAAAGCACAACATATTTTTTTATATATTCCAAGAGTTCAGTCTAGGGTGGAAATGCCATACAAATGCAGTGCTGTAGTACTTTTCATTATCTACAGTTAGATGGTAAACACGTTTGTAATTGTTCTAAAAAACACCCCAATACTAAAATAGGTCCTTGGCTTTGTTGGTGCACAACCTCATTCCTCCGGGCAAGAAGCAATGCCTGTCCAATAATAAGCAGGTAGTAGTGTAGACCTATGTGTCCGTGCATGTGTATTGAATATAGTCCCATACAGTAATGTCTGGGTTATGATTCGGTCTGCGATTTCTGGATAACACACAGACACACATACACACACACACACACACACACAAACACAAACACATTCTGTCCCTGTAACCGGAGCTGGCCTGACATCTCAGAAGGCTCCAGGGGTCACGGAGTGGCCGCATTTAGAACTTGAACTTTTGATTGGCGCCCAGGCATGCAGGGAGGACACTCAGAGAGTATAAATGGCTCACTGTGTTTTCTTCACAAGTGATTTCTTCAATGACAGTGCTTTGACGTTTGTGTGTGTGCTTGTGTGTGTGCATGTGTGTGTGTGTGTGTGTGTCCACCACTACTCTAAAGATCACAGGTTCTTAGAAATACAGAATATGCCCATCACTGGTTCTCCGTATAGGCCTAACTCAGAGCATCTCATAAGGTGCGTCCTAAATGGCACACTATTCCCTATTTTTGTGACTACTTTTGACCAGGCCCCATGGCGCTGGTCAAAAGTAGTGGACTATGTAAGGAATAGGGTACCATTTGAGACACCGTCATAGTGTTTGGGTCGAATTATAGGGCTGCAGTCTTACTAGTTCCTTGATGTGTTGTCTTGGAACTCTGGAGAGCTGTTAAAGGCTAGGCCCTAGATACACAATCAATAACAGTTAAATAGGATTGCATTGTGTTGCTGGTCTCCAGGGAGGGGGGTGGGGGCCATATTGGCAGGACACCTTGGAGCCTGTTAGTGGTTGTTAGCTACAGCTGGAAGCCCTCATGGTCGCCATGGAAGCCCCGTAACCTGGGACAGAAATGCAGGTTGAACTAAGGTTGTGTGAATTAGGCACCAAACGGAAGCAAGCAGACTGATACAGAGAGGGACTACCAGGACTTGTCCAAATAGAAACGCACGTTTTCCCTTTCCACTGCTAAACATTGTGTATCCTAATGAACACGACCCAGGCATAGGTTTTTCCACTGCCTGCATTCAGTCTGTCACTCCAAAGGAGTACGGTTTCAAGGTTTTGAGGCTCTGCATTGGGGAATTGCCTATCTATGCTAAGGTAAGAAAAACACACACGTCATAGGATGACTTAGGGTTGGTCATCCTATGTGAAGATGCCTAAAGGCTATAGGATGGATCAATACTTTGACCTGTGCATCATCTGCTGCATCAATTGTAACTCTTGACCACAGTGCATAAGGTTGCTGTGTGTATACTACACCATTGAAGGTTATTGCACCGACAACTTTGATCCCTTGGTTGTTTTCATGGAGGATTGGTCAAATGTTTCCATTGATAGCGACAACAATATTTTGTCCTATAATTAAGAGGCATCACATTTGTCTTTGATGGAGACATTAGGAGGTATGAGACATGACTCAATATTTGTTGTAATATTCAGTATGAGTGGTATTACACGTGACTCATGCCCTCTGAAAACAGTTGGACATGTTGGATAATGATGCATTTAAAACTCACAATAACCTAGAGAACGACTTTTGTTCAGTTCAGGCTGACATGTTGTTTGTTTAGCTGTCTAGCCTAGCCTATACAAGGGAGTCACCACATGGGTGACCCCATAGAGATGCCCCACAAACTCAGGTTCAAATAGCATTTTGTTTTAGTTCAGGTAATTCAGCTGCGCTTGATTGAGCTTGACTGGTGCACTGGAACCAATGGAAGAGTGCCCAAAGTTCCAAACCCCGCCCCAGTGGCACTCCAGGCAGGCTCAATCAAACACTCAAAGTATTTACAAGAAAACAAATACTATTTGGACCCAGGCAGTCTGATGATCCAGTGATATGGTGGGAAGTGTAGTGTCAGAAGCCAGCAGTCAGTGCACTGCTGCTAGAGAGAGTGAGCGCATTGCACTTAGCTGCATTCTCACCAGCTGTCAATCAGCCAAAGACCACACCCACCAGTATACTGGCGTCTCCATGAACTCAGTTGCTTAGTAAACATGTGCAGCTGCCAAGATAGTTTTCCCTCTAGTAGCCTCCTAGGCAGACACCATGTTTGAAAAAAGCACTCAATCATATTCTTCACAGGGCAGTTCAAAAGCTAGCATACTACTGTTTAGTACAGTTAAGTACTGCGTATTTGAAGTAAGAACATTGTAACTATGTAATTAGGGAATGAGCCCGTTATTGCGTTTTACCCCTTATTGCGTAGTTAGCACTATTCATTTGTTTCGAGTGTCCAGTTGATGAATTGGCCATTGGGAAATCTTTTAAATCAGCAAAGCATGGAAAGAGCGAACCGATCTTGTTAAGAGGTGAAATTACCTGTGTTAAAGTTGTTATCGGCTCAATTAAAAAAGGTACAGGCGGGGAAGGTAGTGAGTTAGCTAATGGACTACAAGATTGAGGAGGATTTACAAGTTATTTTAGCAAGCGGACTCAGAGTCCAAAGGCACCTTTGTTCATCACTGTCCAGCAGACAAGGCTAATTTCTCAGGGTAGACTAGCTGCAGGGCATTTTTAAAGGCTCTTCTAAGACCTGTTGATAAAACATTTCTTAAAAATTCCACTCTCAGACTTTCAAAGAAGATGATGATGTCCCTGTCCTCCAAGTAGAGTTATTGATATTGACAAGATTGAACTGTTAATGGGTTCTTTGCTGTTCGTGGAGGTCCTATCAATTGTGAGTGGGCCCCGACTGACACCAATTAACCCCCTTGGTTTGTTCACTCACTGACAGTGCAGTCCGTGGGTGATGATAGCTGGTTCTCAACCACAACTTAGTTATCCACTTTGATGTTCGGGGTACTTGATCCACACTTTGCACCTTGGTACCTTCTCCCCTCCCTCAAGTGACTACTAGAGCTTATCAATTGCTTTCCATCTACAGAATCTATTCCGAGATGATTGTGAGTCCCAAATGGCACCCTATTCCCTTTATAGTGCACTACTTTTCACCAGGGCCCAGTAGCAGTAGGGTACTAGTAGTAGTGCACTACAATGGCTTGCGAAAGTATTCACCCCCCCTTGGCATTTTTCCTATTTTGTTGCCTTACAACCTGGAATTAAAACAGATCATTTGTATCATTTCATTTACATGCCTACCACTTTGAATATGGAAAATATGTTTTATTGTGAAACAAACAAGAAATAAGACAAAAAAACAGAACACTTGAGCGTGCATAACTATTAATCCCTCCCCCTCAAAGTCAATACTTTATAGAGCCACCTTTTGCAGCAATTACAACTGCAAGTCTCTTGGGGTATGTCTCTATAAGCTTGGCACATCTAGCCACTGGGATTTCTGCCCATTCTTCAAGGCAAAACTGCTCCAGCTCCTTCAAGTTGGATGGGTTCCGCTGGTGTACAGCAATCTTTAAGTCATACCACAGATTCTCAATTGGATTGAGGTCTGGGCTTTGACTAGGTCATTCCAAGACATTTAAATGTTTCCCCTTAAACCACTCAAGTGTTGCTTTAGCAGTATGCTTAGGGTCATTGTCCTGCTGGAAGGTGAACCTCCGTCCCAGTCTCAAATCTCTGGAAGACTGAAACAGGTTTCCCTCAAGAATTTCCCTGTATTTAGTGGCATCCATCATTCCTTCAATTCTGACCAGTTTCCCAGTCCCTGCCTATGAAAAACATCCCCACAGCATGATGCTGCCACCACCATGTTTCACTGTGGGGATGGTGTTCTCAGGGGGATGAGAGGTGTTGGGTTTGCACCAGACATAGCATTTTCCTTGATGGCCAAAAAGCTCAATTTTAGTCTCATCTGACCAGAATACATTCTTCCATATGTTTGGGGAGTCTCCCACATGCTTTTTGGCGAACACCAAACGTGTTTGCTTATTTCTTTCTTTAAGCAATGGCTTTTTCTGTCCACTCTTCTGTAAAGCCCAGCTTTGTGGAGTGTACGGCTTAAAGTGGTCCTATGGACAGATACTCCAATCTCCGCTGTGGAGCTTTGCAGCTCCTTCAGTGTTATCTTTGGACAATGTTTTGCCTCTGATTAATGCCCTCCTTTCCCTCTCTTTGCAGGTTTGTTGTGGTGCCATATTTTTTCAATTTTTACAAATAATGGATTTAATGGTGCTCCGTGGGATGTTCAAAGTTTCTGATATTGTTTTATAACCCAAGCCTGATCTGTACTTCTCCACAAATTTGTCCCTGACCTGTTTGGAGAGCTCCTTGGCCTTCATGGTGCCGCTTGCTTGGTGGATTCCCTTGCTTAGTGGTGTTGCAGACTCTGGGGCCTTTCAGAACAGGTGTATATACTGAGATCATGTGACACTTAGATTGCACACAGATGGACTTTATTTAACTAATTATGTGACTTCTGAAGGTAATTGGTTGCACCAGATCTTATGTAGGGGCTTCATAGCAAAGGGGGTGAATACATATGCACGCACCACTTTTCCGTTATAAATTTTTTTGCATTTTTTTAAACACCAATTTGGACTATTTTGTGTATGTCCATTACATGAAATCCAAATAAAAATGTATGTAAATTACAGGTTGTAATGCAACAAAATAGGAAAAACGCCAAGGGGGATGAATACTTTTGGGTGTCATTTGAGATGCAAACAATGACTTGAATACCCAGTCAGACTAACAGGGTGCTCGGCTGCCCTGAGTATGTTGTAGGTTATCAAATGGCAATTTTTTTGTCAAAACCCACTGGCTGTGTTCTGATATCCAGTATGAACCAAGCATTGGGCGTGCATTTTAGTGGTGCTAGTATGGAACTTAGTCACTTGTCTGACTCCTAATGTGGTCTAGCATGGCAGGGCCTCTCGGTATGAGCACAGAGCTATAGTTTTGACAGGGTCTGAGGCGTATAGTGTGTCAGCACCCCTGCATTATGGAAATGGACTATCGATCATCAGCTTTGCCTCATCTCCCAGCCTATTGAGGTCTGATTTGACAGCGTCTTCTTTAGGCTTCGCATGACCCAGTATCGAGGAGCCCTTCTTCTCTTTGGCATGGTGTTATTCTGGTCATTTTGATGTCCTCTTCTTGTTCTCCAAAGGCATGGAGATGAAAGAGCAGGGACCAGAAGGGACGGCATTGGCTTTCTCCTGCCTGCATGATGTATTTTAGCTATCGTAGTGGGCCTAGTAGTCTACCATGCATCAAGCATAGTCTAGTTGTCACCATCGACAGCAGCTTTTTTTTTTACAGCTTTTTTCCTTGTCCTGGAGGAGCACCATTTGTATTTCCTTGTGTTTCTATTTGTGGTGGAAACAGGAAACTCTTTCCTCTTTGGAGGACGGCAGTGGCCTAGAGGTTAGAGAGACAGACCAGCAGCCGGAAGGTCAAGCCCCGGTCCAGGCAACACAAAAATGGGAATGGAACTGAACTGGCAGCTGGAAGGCTGCTGGTCTCTGATCCCAATTACTATCTCCTGCTGTTGTGCCCTTGAGAAAGGCACTTAACCCCCCACAACTGCTGCTGCTGACCCTCTGCCTCTCAACGTGTGTGTGTGTGTGTGTGTTTATCTGGGGGTGTTGGGAAAGGCAGAACACACATTTACATTTTAACCAATGGACAAAAAAGTTATATTCTATTCTTCTAGCTACTTAATATACTAAGGAGAGACTACACATCTGAATTTAGCTGCTACGGTAGGCCAAGAGCCTTTAGCCTAGCCTATAGACAGTACTCCGTCCGTATGTATCAAGCATCTCACAGTAGAAGTGCTGATCTTAGATCAGATCCCCCCAGTCCATGTAATCTTATCCATTGTGATCTAAAAGACTAAATTGATCCTAAATCAGCACTCCTACTCTGAGACACTTGATACTGAGACTTTCAAATCAAGTGAATGGAGTATTAAACAGGCTTCTAGCACTGTACTTACTGTGTGATATAACCATTTAAAGCCATATGATGATCATTCTGTTATTTTCTATAGTTGGCTTCACCCTCAGTTAACATACTTTGTGTTGTAGAGAGAGAAAGAGAAAGAGAGAGAGAGAGCGAGAGAGAGAGAGAGAGAGAGAGAGAGAAAGAGAGAGAGAGAATGGGAGAGGGAGAAGTTATTATCATGCAAAGTTATTTTTGGTTACAACGGGGGACCAGAGTGTTTGTGTCTCAGGGGAAGAGGGTGGATCTGATCTCCATCACCTAGGACTTGACATAGATTAATCAAATCTCACATTGTTGTCAATTTTTGCTCAATCTTGCATGCTTTCTCAAACAGCTGTAACTGTATATGCATTCGTAAATCAGGTCCTTTCTTGAGTTGGGCTCTCGTTGATCTTATGGTTGATTGTGGAGAGTATGTGCGTCTGTGTGTGTGTTTATCCCACATCTGTTGCAAGAGGGTAAGGATGTTAGGGAGAATATAGGATGAACCACAATAATTGTTTGCTAAAATAATAATTGCTTGACAAAAATGTAATGTAATATAATGTCAATCTGGGTTATAGGTAACAATCCTACGCATTAACTGCCGACATTATTACACATATTAATTGATAATGATGGAAATTAAGATATATCTTTTTTAAATAGCTATATACAGTGCCTTGCAAAACTATTCATCCCCCTTGGCGTTTTTCCTATTTTGTTGCATTACAACCTGTAATTTAAATGGATTTTTATTTGGATTTCATGTAATGGACATAAACAAAATAGTCCAAATTGGTTAAGTGAAATGAAAAAAATTACCCAATACCTCTCATCACCCCGAGAACACCATCCCCACAGTGAAGCATGGTGGTGGCAGCATCATGCTGTGGGGATGTTTTTCATAGGAGGGGACTGGGAAACTGGTCAGAATTGAAGGAATGATGGATGGCGCTTAATACAGGGATATTCTTGAGGGAAACCTGTTTCAGTCTTCCAGAGATTTGAGACTGGGACGGAGGTTCACCTTCCAGCAGGACAATGACCCTAAGCATACTGCTAAAGCAACACTCGAGTGGTTTAAGGGGAAACATTTAAATGTCTTGGAATGACCTAGTCAAAGCCCAGACCTCAATCCAATTGAGAATCTGTGGTATGACTTAAAGATTGCTATACACCATCGGAACCCATCCAACTTGAATGAGCTGGAGCAGTTTTGCCTTGAAGAATGGGCAAAAATCCCAGTGGCTAGATGTGCCAAGCATATAGAGACATACCCCAAGAGACTTGCAGCTGTAATTGCTGCAAAAGGTGGCTGTACAAAGTATTGACTTTATGCTTTAATAGACTTTAATAGTTATGCACGCTCAAGTGTTCTGTTTTTTTTGTCTTATTTTTTGTTTGTTTCACAATATAAAATATTTTGCATCTTCAAAGTGGTAGGCAAAATGTGTAAAACAAATGATACAAACCCCCCAAAATCCATTTTAATTCCAGATTGTAAGGCAACAAAATAGGAAAAATGTCAAGGGGGGTGAATACTTTCCACTGTATATATTGAGGTGAGAGCATTGGAAATGCTTTTGGCGATTTACCTGCTTCTGTTTTGTGAGTGGCACAGTGTGCTGTTTTCGATGGATGGGTCCTGGCCTCTCGGGGGCCTAGGGATCCGAGGGAACGAGGGTGGTATGCCGATCACTGGGAGGACGGCCCAACTTGGGATGGGGAGGGGCTTTAGCAGAGAACAATTGGAGGGTTATTTACATTTAAGTCATTTAGCAGACGCTCTTATCCAGAGCGACTTACAGGAGTAATTAGGGTTAAGTGTCTTGCTCAAGGGCACATTAACAGATTTTTCACCAAGTCGGCCCGGGGATAAGAACCAGCTACCTTTCGGTTACTGGCACAACGCTCTTAACCACTAAGCTACCTGCCACCCATTAGCAAAGCAAATATCATGGTACAGCTATATGGACACTCAATCACTATGGTATTTTTTATTAGTAAATTTACAAACATATATAATGATAAATAGATTTGAAACTTGTATCTCATTATGGTATGTGGTGAAATAAGTATAGCCATTTATAATTGTAATGGCTTAGCAGATAATAACAAAAGGGGGGGGGGGGCGAAATATACTTCTCCCATGGGCAAAGAAACTCAAAAGGGGTGATGATATTAATTAACAGTCATTTTGATCCGAATGTGCAAATTGTCCAAACATATCCAGAAGGTAGATGGATTATTTTAAATATGTTATTGGACCATAAACAGATATGGCTCATTAACCTTTACGGAACAAATAATGATGATCCACACTTATTTGACAATATATATAATCAATTATCAACACTGCTAGCAATACAATACTCTATTATTATGGTGGGAGATTATAATACCGTTTTAAATAGCTCAATGGACCGTAAAGGAAATCACACTACAAACTATCACCCTCATGCTCTTAAGGAAATTGTGAATGTCATGGATAGATTAGAACTAGTAGATATATGGAGGCTTAAATATCCTGATCTAGTGAGATATACATGGCGGAGACTCAATCAAGCTAGTCGTCTTGACTTCTTTCTTATGTCATTCTCATTGGCACCAAAAGTTTAAAAAGTGTTGATAGGGGACAGAATGCGGTTGGCCCATCATATAATTGGCATGTACATTACTCTTACTGAATTTCCACGTGGGCGAGGATATTGGACATTTAATCAAAGCCTATTGGATGAGAACTTGTTTTTAACTAGGACAGAGGAATTTATAACAGTTTTTTCCGACATAACATAGGTACAGCAAATCCCCTTATTGTATGGGACACTTTTAAATGTGCCTTTAGAGGTACTCATCTCGAAAACAAAAGCAATTTAGGTCAAAAGAGTCCATACTAACAAAGGAAATAGAAGGTCTAACAGAACAGATAGATAGCAATAAAAACTGTAACATAGAGGCTCTGAATAAATTAGAGGAAAAACTAAAAGAAATTGAGAAACTTATTCAAGAAAGATCAAATGTAATATATTATTATAAAATAAAGCAAACTGGATGGAAAATAGAAAAAATGCACCAAATTCTTTTTTAATCTTCAACATAGAAATGCTACCAAAAATGATTTACTGAAACTGTTTACAAATGACGGAGTCACCCATGATTCACCAAATTATATTTTGAAGAAGGAAGCAAAGTACTTTAAGAATATGTTTTCGTTTCAGTCGCCTCCATCTCCTCTAACTGAAACTAATTGTAGAGATTTTTTCTTTCTATTGATAATGTAAAATTAACAGCCATACAGAAAGACTCATGTGAAGATGAAATTACAGAGGAGGAATTTTTGGATGCAATTAAAGACTTTAAGTCCGGAAAAACTCCAGGGTTGGATGGCATACCAGTCGAGGTATACCAAACCTTTTTTGATATACTCAGAGGACCGTTATTAGCATGTTTTAACCACTCCTATGTAAATGGTAGATTATCAGACACACAAGAAGAAGGTCTGATTTCATTGTTACTGAAACAGGATACAAGTGGAAAATATAAAGACCCAGTTCCCTTACACTTCAGTGTTGTGATGCAAAAATTCTAGCAAAATGTATAGCACATATAATTAAAAAGGTATTGTCGGACATTATTCATTCTAATCAGACAGGTTTTTTTTACATGGATGATACACTGGAGATAATATAAGGCAAGTACTGGAAACAATAGAACACTATGAAAAATCTGGGAAACCAGGCCTGCTATTCATAGCAGACTTTGAAAAGTCATTTGATAAAGTACGACATGGGTTTATATATAAATGCCTGGAGCATTTCAATTTTGGAGAATCTCTTATAAAATGGGTTAAAATCATGTATAGTAACCCAGGTGTAAAATAGTAAATAATGGCTATTTCTCAGAAAGTTTTAAACTGTCAAGAGGAGTGAAACAAGGTTGTCCACTATCGGCATATCTATTTATTATGGCCATCGAAATGTTGACTATTAAAATCAGATCCAACAATAATATCAAGGGATTAGAAATCCAGGCCTTAAAAACAAAGGTGTCATTGTACGCTGATGATTCATGTTTTCTTTTAAATCCACAACTTGAAACCCTCCACAGCCTCATAGAGGATCTAGATAGAATGTATAACCTCTCTGGATTACAACCAAATGATGATATATGTACTATATTACGTATTGGATCACTAAAAAATAAATATTTTACATTACGATGTAGTTTACCAATAAAATGGTCTGATGGTGATGTGGATATACTCGGAATTCATATCCCAAATGAAATAAATGATCTCACTCCAATAAATTGTAATAGAAAGTTAGCAAAAATAGATATGATCTTGCTACCATGGAAAGGTAAATACCTGTCAATTTGTGGAAAAATCACCCTGATTAACTCTTTAGTATTATCCCAGTTTACCTATTTGCTTATGGTCTTGCCTACGCCTAGCAAACAGTTTTTAAAAATTATATAATAAAAAAAAGATTCCATTTTATTTGGAACGGCTAGCCAGACAAAATTAAACGGGCCTATTTATATAATGAATATGAATTCGGAGGACAGAAATTATTAAATATTAAAGCATTAGACCTATCACTAAAAGCTTCAGTCATACAAAAGGTATACTTAAATCCAAACTGGTTCTCTAGCAAATTAGTAAGATTGTCTCACCCAATGTTCAAGAAAGGCCCTTTTCCCTTTATTCAGATTACAACCTCTCACTTTCAGTTATTTGAAAAGGAAATCATCTCTCAAATATCACTATTTCTAAAACAAGCCATAGAAAGTTGGTTGCAATTTCAATTTAATCCTCCAGAAACTCCAGAACAAATAATGCAACAAATATTGTGGTTAAACTCAAATATACTAATTGATAAAAAAACATTATCTTTTGAAAAAATGTTTCAAAAAGGTATAATCTTCGTAAATTATATCATAGGTAGGACTGGTAGAGTTATGTCGCACGTGCAGCTAACAAAAACATATGGAAATGTCTGTTCTACCCAAAATTACAACATAATTGCAGCGTTATCGCAAAAATGGAAGAGGAAAGTGGAAGGGGGAAAAAGTAAGGAACTTGTCTGTCGGCCCTGCATTAAAGAACATAATTGTGATAATGTCATGTGAATTTCTATCTCTAATTCAACCTAAGCTTGAATCATTACCAGAGGTTGTAAGGCTCTGGTTTTAATCATCAATGATTCAAGGTCCACAACCAAGAAGTATTATAAGTATATTTATTCATGGAGAGCTCTGGCGCCAAAGACACAAACATACGATTTTATACCTCCTGAACTTGACTCCTCCCACCTTTAGGTGACTTTTCTAAACAGTTTCCGCCTTCCCCTTCACCCTTGAATGTTTAGTACCGCCCCCTCTGTTAGTTGGTTGACACTACATGATGATTCTAACATTTATACTGTATTTGGGGTGAAATCCTTTAGTCATTACTCTTAAAATCCAAATTAATCTAACAGATAAATAAAAAAGTGTACCAGTTTAATTTAAGGACCAAAGGAGTGACAGCCGTCCCATATAGATTGCAAAATAGTTGGGAAGAGATTTTTGACGTACCGATTCCATGGCATAAATGTAATAGCTATTTTGACCAAGAAGGAGAGTGATGGAGTGCTGCATCAGATGACCTGGCCCCCACAATCACCCGACCTCAACCCAATAGAGATGGTTTGGGATTAGTTGGACCGCAGAGTGAAGGAAAAGCAGCCAATAAGTGCTCAACATATGTTGGAAAAGCATCCCAGGTGAAGCTGCTTGATATAATGCCAAGAGTGTGCAAAGCAGTCATCAAGGCAAAGGGTGCACTTTTTTGGTTACTACATATGTATTATTTCATAGTTTTGATGTCTTCACTATTATTCTACAATGAAAATAGTTTAAATAAATTAAAACCCTTTAATGAGTAGGTGAGTCCAAACTTTTGACTGGTACTGTATGTATCCATGCAATACCAAATTAACTGACACATCCATATCTCTCTCTGTCTCTCTCTGTCTCTCTCTGTCTCTCTCTGTCTCCCTCTCTCTCTCTCTCTCTCTCTCTCTCTCTCTCTCTCTCTCTCTCTCTCTCTCGCTCTCTCTCTCTCTCTCTCTCTCTCTCACTCTCTCTCTTCAGTGCTTGTCTCTCATTCACCCACTACAGGAATACAAATACATATTCTGACCTTTAAAAGCATACTTTCGTGACTAAACCTTGTTGGCTAGATATAGTCCTAGAAAGTAAACACAGTATTTTTATGGTTTACAGTAGGCTAAGTAGAGCTGGGTCATAGTCACCTTTTTTTCTGATGTCTCACAAACAGCATTCGCCGCACAATCATTCAGCATAAGTCTGCATCTCAAATTGCACCCCATTCCTTTGATAATGTGCTAGCTACTTTTCGCCAGGGCCCACAGAGCTATATAGGAAATGGGGTGCCATTTGAGGACACTCACTTTCTCTCCTTTTCTGTTGTGGGGAAGCTATGCTAATCCCTGTGAGGCTCAGTCACTTCTCTGAGCCTCTCCACCCTCTCTCTCTCTCTTTCTCTCTCTCTCTCTCTCTCTCTCTCTCTCTCTCTCTCTCTCTCTCTCTCTCTCTCTCTCTCTCTCTCTCTCTCTCTCTCTCTCTCTCTCTCTCTTCCTGTGAGGCTCAGTCACTTCTCTGAGCCTCTCCACCCTCTCTCTCTTTCTCTCTCTCTCTCTCTCTCTCTCTCTCTCTCTCTCTCTCTCTCTCTCTCTCTCTCTCTCTCTCTCTCTCTCTCTCTCTCTCTCTCTCTCTCTCTCTCGGTCTCTTGCTCTCTCTCTCTCGCTCTTTCTTCTCTCTCCCTCTCTCGCTCTCGCTGTCTCTCTCTCTCCTCTCTCTCTCCTCTCTCTCTCTCTCTCTCTCTCGCTCTTTCTTCTCTCTCCCTCTCTCGCTCTCTGCTGTCTCTCTCTCTCTCTCTCTCTCTCTCTCTCTCTCTCTCTGTTGTTCCCTTTATCCGCCCTGTACCTGGGAAGCCTTGTTGTTCTTTTGATTCCATCTGATGCAAATCTCCCTGTAGGGATCAGAGGCAGGCAGTGTTGTCTACCCGCCCCACACCCCCCTCCATTGTCCATCCTGCCTGCTGCAGCGGCACGGTCTCTAGACACACACATATGCAATGACTGGCACACACACACAAGCAATTGCAGACTCACACACACACACAGTGGCAGACACACACACAGACACACACATGCAATGGCAGACTCACACACACAGATTGGTGCACAGTGTCAGAAACACACACACACAGTGGCAGACTGGTACACACACAAACACACACACACATGCACTATAGATCAGGGTCCAGGTGTGGCCCCCCAGTACCGGCTCAGCTCTCAGCTCGTCCCCCGCAGTGTCTTTGTGCATTAACATCTCTATTGTTTACGAAAGGATCATTTTTTCTCTCCCTTTTATAACCCCTGACTATGCTATCTTTTTTGTGCTGATATATTCAGCACCCCCAAGGGAATATCGCATCAGAAGCTCTTATTCACTACCGAATGCACAGACACACAAAGGCCAGTATATGCTCACTTTAGAGCTGTACCGTGTCTGTCAATCACTCACTCATGTACTTTTTTCCCTGTATAGGTGCTGGATCATGTGTCTTGCAGTATGACATAGTATCAGCATTAAGGGTTGGCCTAAAGATAAAGGGTATAGGAGAGAGAGAGAGAGAGAGAGAGAGAGAGAGAGAGAGAGAGAGAGAGAGAGAGAGAGAGAGAGAGAGAGAGAGAGAGAGAGAGAGAGAGAGAGAGAGAGAGAGAGAGAGAGAGAGAGAGAGAGAGAGAGAGAGAGAGAGAGAGAGAGAGAGAGAGAGAGAGAGAGAGAGAGAGAGAGAGAGAGGAAAGAGAGCGACTGTGGGTGTCTCCTGGGCCAGACGGCATGCAGGGATTCTTTCGGTCTCCTAGAGTTCTCACTTATTATCTCTCCAGCTAGAATGAAGCCTAAGGGGAATCACCAGGCAAAGACAAACACCCACACACCTCTCTTACTCTCTGTGTCTCCCTCGCTCTTTTTCTTTCTATCTTTCTCTCTCTCTCTCGATCTCTCTCTCTCTCTCACACTCTCTGTGTGTGTGTTTGGTGGTGCTTGAGGCCCCGTGGGGATATTGTGGGTTCACTAGCTATAGCATCGTTACCTAGAGCCTATGGGGCTTCCCATAGCAGACACGCTAACCCTGGAGTTTAGAAGAGAAGGAATTGAGATCTTTCTGACACTTTGTCACTGTGAGGACACCTTTGTAGGATGAGTCAGTGGTGTTCTTCTGACAGGTCTGAGTCAGCAAACACACACACACACACTTTTTTGAAGCCACACCCGCCCCGTGCCCGCCGTATCAATTCCGAGACCCACCCGACACCTGGCATCAGGACAGATTCTTCTCCGCAACGCGACCCAACCCGCAGAGAATTGTTCATCTAGCCGACCCGTTACCCGCCAATAACATCAATGTATTTAACTAAATTCACGAAATCGTGGACGAGCGGGGTACGGAAGCAGTCTTTCCCCATGTAAAGCAGTGCAGCCAAGCCTGATTTCGAAGAACAATAAAAAAAAATACATTGTATTAATTCTGTATTATAGCTCCCCTCCAAATTTTGTGAAAATATATATATACAGTACCAGTCAAAAGTTTGGACACATACTCATTCAAGGGTTTTTCTTTCTTTTTACTATTTTCTACATTGTAGAATAATAGTGAAGACATCAAAACTATGAAATAACACATATGGAATCATATGTGTTAAACACCCTTTGCCTTGATGACAGCTTTGCACACTCTTGGCATTCTCTCAACCAGCTTTACCTGGAATGCTTTTACAACAGTGCTGAGCACTTGTTGGCTGCTTTTCCTTCACTCTGCGGTCCGACTCATCCCAAACCATCTCATTTGGGTTGAGGTTGGGGGTTTGTGGAAGCCAGGTCATCTGATGCAGCACTTCATCACTCTCCTTCTTGGTAAAATAGCCCTTACACAGCCTGGAGGTGTGTTGGGTCATTGTCCTGTTGAAAAACAAATGATAGTCCCACTAAGCCCAAACCAGATGGGATGGCGTATGCTGAATGCTGTGGTAGCCATGCTGGTTAAGTGTGCCTTGAATTCTAAATAAATCACCAACAGTGTCACCAGCAAAGCACCCCCACACCATAACACCTCCTCCTCAATTGCTTTACAGTGGGAAATACACATGTGGAGATCATCCGTTCACCTACACCGTGTCTCACAAAGAAATGTTGTTTGGAACCAAAAATCTCCAATTTGGACTCCAGACCAAAGGGCACATTTCCACCGGTCTAATGTCAATTTCTCGTGTTTCTTGGCCCAAGCAAGTCTCTTCTTCTTATTGGTGTCCTTTAGTAGTGGTTTCTTTGCAGCAATTCGACCATAAAGGCCTGATTCACACAGTCCCTTCTGAACAGTTGATGTTGAGATGTGTCTGTTACTTGCACTCTGTGAAGCATTTATTTGGGCTGCAATTTCTGAGGCTGGTAACTCTAATGAACTTTTCCTCTGCAGCAGAGGTAACTCTGGGTCTTCCATTCCTGTGGTGGTCCTCATGAGAGCCAGTTACATCATAGCGCTTGATGGTGTTTGCGGCTGCACTTAAAGAAATGTTCAAAGGTCTTGAAATGTTCCGTATTGACTGACCTTCATGTCTTAAAGTAATGATGGACTGTCATTTCTCTTTGCTTATTTGAGCTGTTCTTGCCATAAAATGGACTTGGTCTTTTACCAAATAGGGCTATCTTCTGTATACCACCCCTACCTTGTCACAACACAATTGATTGGCTCAAACGCATTAAGAAATTCCACAAATTAACTTTTAAGAAGGCACACCTGTTAATTGAAATGCATTCCAGGTGACTACCTCATGAAGCTGGTTGAGAGAATGCCAAGAGTGTTCAAAGATGTCATCAAGGCAAAGTGTGGTACTTTGAAGAATCTCAAATATAAAATATATATAACACTTTTTTTGGTTACTATGTGATTCCATATGTGTTATTTCATAGTTCTGATGTCTTCACTATTATTCTACAATGTAGAAAATAGTAAAAATAAAGAAAATCCCTGAATTGAGTAGGTGTGTCCAAACTTTTGACTTGTACTGTATATATTTTCATGTCATAGTCACCAGTCAACTCCATTACACTCAAAAGTTACTTCAACTTCAACCAGTGAATGCTAGCGATGGGGCAGAGGCATGGGCACTGTGTGTTTGTTTATTGCTAGGCAACCCAATGCAACAGTGAGTGGGCTGCCTACAGCTGCATGCAGTGCAGCATAGAAAATATAAATAATTAGTGTGCTTTAATTTTGCAATTATCTTCATTTTAAAAAATTCCAACCCGCATTATAATTGTTCTTAACTGTGAACCGACCAACGGGTTGAAGAAATGTTTTCATACCACCCGCCAGCTGATTGAGTACCCGTGGGTACCTGACCCAATGCAGGACTCTTATACACACACACACACACACACACACACACCAAAAAGGCAAGTGCTACTGGACGTAGTGGGAACAGCAGTTGAATGGATTCTTATCTGTGAAAACACGGCTTTTATCTTGTGTTTGTAGCTTATTATGACACTATAAACCAACAATTTGGCTGTGTTGCTGTTGAAGTGGCATACGATTTGTCACACCCTGACTGAATGACAGCACATTTGCTTGTCAGACCATATCATTCTATTACTAAAAGACAGAAATGCAAAATCCAATCCTTAGAACACAGCTTGCCATATGTAATTTCATGCTCTTGGTTTAGAATTTAAAACCCAACATGAATTCTATTTTTCTCTCGTCTTGTTAATACGATATAACCACTAAATGTTCTCCATTTACTTGGATAAGTAACGGCCTTGCTCATTTCGCCTGGTTTTTATGTAGGCTTTCCAGAAGACAGGGAAATCTAAGTATAAACAGTATCTCTTCTCAAATACATTTATAACGTTTTTATTTTTTTTGCATTTGGTAAACGCAATATCGGGACTATCCCAGATTGCCCCTTTAATTCCTGCGAGCCCAGCTAAGAGGATGTCAGTACAGCTGTAATGGAGCCTTTTTATGCTCACTTCCTGTCTTAAAAATATAAATCATGAATCATCTGTGTCTGCCTCTGCCGCCGAGACGAAGGGCCATGCAAGGAGAGACAGCAGGTGCGCTTTACTGATTTCCCCTCGTGTGAGAAATCCAACATCGTCTTTTCAAAGGGGCGGCTGGGTGGCTGGTGTCAAGCTCTGTGAGAATTACCCCCATAGTGTTAGAAAGGTATGGTTGAATTTGAGTGCGCTCGGTGTGTGTGCTGTGTTGGGCACACGTGCACTTGTGTGTGTGCTTGCATACGTGTGTGTGGAATTGCTAGTTTGGCCTTGTTGAGTTTACTTCAAAGAGACTGAGGGGCTCTGACGGTCTGGTGTTGCCTTTGTGGTGTATCAAAGTGAATAATTACAATAGGTGAGAACATGCATTAGTGTGTCCTGGAAAGTAATCAGTGCACTGCAGGAGACAAAACTTAGTTGACTCTCACAAAGTCACATAAGAGTCAATTAGACTTAGTTGACTCTCACATAGTCACATAAAAGCCAGTTAGACTTAGTTGACTCTCACATAGTCACATAAGAGTCAATTAGACTTAGTTGACTCTCACATAGTCACATAAGAGTCAATTAGGGTGTGCGTCCTCTATGGAGAAAACAAAAGCCTGAGATGTGACCAGTGTATTTCTAGCACTGATTAAAACATTTATTGGATGTTCAGAGAAACTTCGGTGTCGGTCTGTGTATATGAGCTTGTCTTTGAAATGAAACAACAAGCTATAAAACTCCTCAAGCATCTCCACCATTCAATTCTCCTATCTGGACTCAACATCATATTTTCAGTGAAGTTTATTGTGCGTCTCCAATGGCACCCTATTCTCTAAATAGTAGTGCACTACTGTACTGTATGTAGGGAATAGGGAGCCATTTGGGAAGCAGCCTATTTTGAATGACTAAGTAATCCAGTCTAGAGACAATTTTGTGTTGCCCAGATAGAATTGCTTGTCACTAGTCATCTGTTTTTGTTATTGGTTCAAACTTGATCCATTTGTGGTGAAAAATAAGTAATTACGAATATGGAAAGCAATTTGATTCTCCCACCGTCGTGCCTTGGTCCTTTTATTCTCTAATGAGTGACACGGTAAAAGGGAAATCTTTATGGCATATTATCTGTTACAGGAAAGCAATAAAAGGAGGGATTTCTCTTTAATAGTTCTTCAAAGGGAGAGTCCTGGCAGATTTTTACATTACTCCATGGGTGTGTCCTAAAATGGCACCCTATTCCCTTTTTAGGGCACTACTTCTGGTCAACAATAGTGCACTGTGTAGGTCATTTGGGACGGACCCTACACCTCTCACTGTGTGCCTGCACAGTCAGCCATACATTAAAGATGAAGAGGTCCTGCTTTAAATTAAGGACATCTTGTAAGGCAAAATGACGGCTTCATAAACCCTTTATAAGGCTACATAGCTGACTTCAGCCTTCATAAACCCTTTATAAGGCTACATAGCTGATTTCAGCCTTCATAAACCCTTTATAAGGCTACATAGCTGACTTCAGCCTTCATAAACCCTTTATAGATTTCAGAAATGATTCATAAGGAATATCATGCTGGTGGTTAGCTGTGAGGACCCCAAAAACAGCTTATGTTCGCCATATGCCTAATCTGCAACAGTGTATGGAGAGAGCTTCCCGCTCCAGGCTATGCTGTATGCTAGCTAACACAGGTGTCACATTGTATGGTGGCTCATCATTGATTAAGTCTGTCACTTTGGTCTTTGAAGTTTGAAGTCTGTCTTCATTGGAGCTAGCTGAGGAGGTGAGTGGGTGGGGTTGTGTTGAGTTGAGAGAAACGCTGGTGCCTGTGAAAGACGTTATCATCTAATAGGCTAGTCATTGACTCATGCAGCAGGACACAGGCAGGAAATTGACATGTTGTAATTTCGACTAATTCGAGGCGTGTGTTTCGCTGAAATTGCACTTAGATCATGTCCAGGGAAAGCTCGGCGGATGTCATCAGAGCAAACAAATGTCATTATGATCTCGAGAGCTATTAGTTCCATACCTGCTGGTTTCTCTCTCTCTCTGTCTACAGAATCAGTCTTCTCCATCTACAGTGAGGGAAAAAAGTATTTGATCCCCTGCTGATTTTGTACGTTTGCCCACTGACAAAGAAATGATCAGTCTATAATTTTAATGGTAGGTTTATTTGAACAGTGAGAGACAGAATAACAACAAAAAAATCCAGAAAAACGCATGTCAAATATGTTATAAATTGATTTGCATTTTAATGAGGGAAATAAGTATTTGACCCCTCTGCAAAACATGACTTAGTACTTGTTGGCAATCACAGAGGTCAGACATTTCTTGTAGTTGGCCACCAGGTTTGCACACATCTCAGGAGGGATTTTGTCCCACTCCTCTTTGCAGATCTTCTCCAAGATATTAAGGTTTCGAGCCTGACGTTTAGCAACTCAAACCTTCAGCTCCCTCCACAGATTTTCTATGGGATTAAGGTCTGGAGACTGGCTAGGCCACTCCAGGACCTTAATGTGCTTCTTCTTGAGCAACTCCTTTGTTGCCTTGGCCGTGTGTTTTGGGTAATTGTCATGCTGGAATACCCATCCACGACCCATTTTCAATGCCCTGGCTGAGGGAAGGAGGTTCTCACTCAAGATTTGACGGTACATGGCGCCGTCCATCGTCCCTTTGATGCGTTGAAGTTGTCCTTACCCCTTAGTAGAAAAACACCCCCAAAGCATAATGTTTACACCTCCATGTTTGACGGTGGGGATGGTGTTCTTGGGGTCATAGGCAGCATTCCTCCTCCTCCAAACACGGCGAGTTGAGTTGATGCCAAAGAGCTCCATTTTGGTCTCATCTGACCACAACACTTTCACCCAGTTCTCCTCTGAATCATTCAGATGTTCATTGGCAAACTTCAGATGGGCCTGTATATGTGCTTTCTTGAGCAGGGGGACCTTGCGGGCGCTGCAGGATTTCAGTCCTTCATGGTGTAGTGTGTTACCAATAGTTTTCTTGGTGACTATGGTCCCAGCTGCCTTGAGATCATTGACAAGATCCTCCCGTGTAGTTCTGGGCTGATTCCTTACCGTTCTCATGATCGTTGCAACTCCACGAGGTGAGATCTTGCATGAAGCCCCAGGCCGAGGGAGATTGACAGTTATTTTGTGTTTCTTCCATTTGCGAATAATCGCACCAACTGTTGTCACCTTTTCACCAAGCTGCTTGGCGATGGTCTTGTAGCCCATTCCAGCCTTGTGTAGGTCTACAATCTTGTCCCTGACATCCTTGGAGAGCTCTTTGGTCTTGGCCATGGTGGAGAGTTTGGAATCTGATTGATTGATTGCTTCTGTGGACAGGTGTCTTTTATACAGGTAACAAACTGAGATTAGGAGCACTCCCTTTAAGAGTGTACTCCTAATCTCTGCTCGTTACCTGTATAAAAGACACCTGAGAGCCAGAAATCTTTCTGATTGAGAGGAGGTCAAATACTTATTTCCCTCATTAAAATGCAAATCAATTTATAAAAAAATATATATGCGTTTTTCTGGATTTATTTGTTGTTATTCTGTCTCTCACTGTTCAAATTAACCTTCCATTAAAATTATAGACTGATCATTTCTTTGTCAGTGGGCAAACGTACAAAATCAGCAGGGGATCAAATACTTTTTTCCCTCACTGCATGTATACGTGTGTGTGTTTGCCAGGGAAGCTGCAAGGCTGCCCTGAGGCTTCACACATTTTCTGTCCTACTTTGATCAGCCTTCTCTGGCCATGCAGCGGTGTGTTTGTGTGAGTGTGTGTATGTGTGTGTGTGTGTGTGTGTATGTGTATGTGTGTGTGTGTGTGTGTGTGTGTGTGTGTGTGTGTGTGTGTGTGTGTGTGTGTGTGTGTGTGTGTGTGTGTGTGAAAGCCCTGGCTCTGGTGAGCAACAGAAATGAAAGGTTGAACCCCGACTAATGCTTCTACTGCTGCTTTAGAGACTCCTCTAACATGGCACTCTCACACACCAATGGTACATATGGATGGGCACACACACACACATGCCCGCACCCAAGCTCGAACACATATTTGTACACAGGCACGTGCACATACACACACACGTCACACATGCACAAGCACGCACACATACACACACACACACACACACACACACACACACAGACCCAGACACACGCACACAAGCACACACTCCTGCTCCTGTGAATCTGGGCCACTGCAGAGGTGGCATATTAGCGCCTGTAATGAGAAGTGATAGGGACATTTTTAGACTGACTTTTCTCTGAATGTTACAGAATCCTTAATGCACATTTAATCCATGGAAGCACAACTTCAATATTTCAAAAGTTTCCGCGATATCTGACATTTGCCTCAGACCTCTCTGCAAATACTCTTGTATATTTACCAAACTCTGAGTACACACATTTTAAATTATTGAACAGCCTCACTGCAAGTCACTATAACTTCTTAGCTGCTTTCTATTCATATAGCCTACTTCTAACTTGCTGGAAGTGTAATCTCACTGAAAGTGTGAACCAGTCACTATGACATTAGTAGGCCTATATCATAGCTCTAGTGAACAGCAGGCAGTGTGACTGACGCTGGGAGTTCGAACCCGGGTCTTATTTCTGCCAGGAGAGTGCAGTAGCATGCTAATCAAAAATGTAGGCTTTGGTTTGGCACAATGAGAAAGCATATCTGGCCATGGGAAGTTAAGAGCTATCAGAAGCCCCTTCATGGGAGCACCAATAATCCCCTCTATATGAGGGTGCAATGAGGTTTCTGTAGGGAAGGCAGGCAGGTCTCCCAGTCCCAACAGTCTGAGCTGTTTTAGCATTAACCCAGCGTTGGCTAGAGAGAGGTGGAAATTACTTCCTGTCATCTAACTATATTGAAGCTGTCTCCCGTAGCAACTCAATGCTCTGTGGGACGCCAAGCCCAGCACTAATCACTCAGGACCCGGATGTTTGTGGAATGAAGCCTATAAAAGCCACTCATGAACTATTCATATCCATGCCAGGATAGGACTCCTTTGCGAAAAGCTGGACCACGACGATTGGTAGGCTAGTTTCCTAATTCGTACACTAACTGACTAGGCTAAATTCATTTGTACACCAACTGTTTATTCATTGTTTTCTGGTTTAACCAAATGCACAGGAGGGAGGGAAATCAAAACAAACAGACAAATGTGTCTGACCTTGTTTCTACTACGTCCCTGTGTGCTTATCACAGTAATAATGGCATGGTATCATGGTATTAACATCAATTGAGGGCAGCAGCAACAGAGTTGTAGTGGAGTTCATCTCAAAAGCAGCAGGAAGCAGAGTAGGAGTAGTACTAGTAGGACTCCAGTGAAGTGAATCCCTGTATGTCAACATGGCCCTGACAGAACAGAACGTAATGTACTGCCATGATGCCTCCCAGTCAGCATCTGTTTAGTCCCTTGTGTAACTGAATGATCCCAATGACTTAGTGGGTTAAACCATGTTGCTGGGCAACACCAGGGTTGTGGGATGGATTCCTGCATGGACCACATATACAAAAGACCTACTATCTCTATGGTTCTGCCACTGTAACTGCATGGTTACAAAAGCTCAGTGGGTTTGACTGTGGCACTGGCAACACCAGGGCCACATTCAGTAAGCAAACATGGAACGAATGTCAGATGTTGCAGATGTTTCCTGCTGCTATTGAGATTAACTCCACTACTACTGACATGATTCCCTATCCTACATGTCAGAAAGGTTTGTTATCTAAAGTTGTACCCTTGCTGAACGAACCCCATGGTTGTGGGTTTGAATCCCGGATGAACCACATATAGCTTACTGAAAATACACGTTACTGTCTAGATGTTGACCCTTCTGTACAGTAAATCACTTAGAATAAAATAGCCTGCTAAATGACCATGGGTAAGCCAGGCTAATTCACTCACTGAGGGAAAATACAGTATAGGCAATGGAGCCTTGATTGTGGAAATTGCCTACCCGAGTGTCCTTGATGAATGCAATGGAGAGTCCTCTGGGTGAATGCAATGGAGAGTCTATTGACATTGACACAGAGCTGGTGTGTGGGTGGGTGTTGGCTTACTGTAGCTCTGTGAATGGTCTTAGTCCTCATCATCCCTAGCTGTTGATCTCTGTCTCTTTGGACGTAATGACAAGGTCAATGTCATTGTGTCACTGTTATGCAACTGTTGTGTTGACAGACGCGGAGCTAGGGCTTTGTGGACATATGTGATCCACGCTGAAAAGGTCTGCATCCCAAATGGCACACTATTTCCCTATATAATACACTACTTTTGACCAGGGTTTCATACACTTTATTTACCAATGTTAGTCCCATTGAGATCATGTCTCGTTTGCCATAAAGACCTGGGCGTCTCAGAGTAGGAGTGCAGATCTGGGATCAGTTCATACATACGGCCCCTGTCATGAGAGTTTGCCTAGCTGCTCATTGAGAGGTCCTGTTGACTAGGCCATTTGCCATGACAGTTTACTAAGGAGCCCAGTTAGGCCAGTGCCAGAGCCACTTGGTACTGAAGCCAAGTGTTGGTTGTTGGAGAGGTGATGATGGCATTGATTTGTCAGCCGCTGTGGTTTGATGCAGGTCCAGTATGCCTGATGAGGTATCAGTGGATTAACACCTAGGGTAGCCACCCTCTGGGCCCTGGTCAAAAGTAGAACACTACATAGGGAATAGCGTGCCGTTTGGTCGCTGTCTTTGCCCCACACGTCACAGGACAGCGCAGAGGGGGGTAGCTATTTGTGTCCATGGATCTCAGTAGTCAATACGTGCTCCACGTCATTACCGCTCCCACACTCAGTTGTTGCCAATACGTTTCCAGTATGGGATGATAACAGTCATAAAACTGTTGTTTTATAAACATGTAGCAATGTTACATAGATCATTTAATTTTAGACAAAGCCTTTTCATTCAAATAGGCCTATTTTTTTTTCTCCAGAATGAATACTCACACAAGTAATCGAATACTAATGTCCGTTCGGATATTGAAATATTTGAATAACCGTGACCATCCCTAATGACCATGACGACACCATGTAGGAGGTGTTGGATCAATGGTGGTGGTGATGCGTGGTCCTCCTGGTACTAAGTTCTTCTGACTCTTCTTCCCCTACAACTGTCAGGTCATCACGACATTAGAACATTCCTCTGAGTACAAAGGGACATTGGTAAAGAATGGGCTGCTGTGTTAGAAATACCCAGGCCTATTTCAGGTCCCAGTCTGTCCCTGCAGAGGTGCATTTATTAAAGGGATTATGAATCATGCATGATTAACAACTCAAAATAAATCCCCAATTAGCAACATCAACAACAACATAAGAACTGTGAGGTTCCTCTCTCTCTCTGACTTCTCCAAGTCTTCTGCTTGTTCAGCTTATCATATCCATACGATTTCATGCTTACTCAATACTGTTTATCCCTGACTGCGTCACATCTCAATGTGGGGAAGGTGACATTGGATGGAAATGTCGTGGCCGGAGGTGGAATTTAGTGATAGCACGTCATTGACTCGGACTAATTCCAATGTTAATTTGCTTTGGTTGTTGGCAGTGGCTGGCGAGGGCACGCGATGACAACACTGGCAGACACTGCAGACCCAGTTGGCACATGGCCGTCACCCCCGTTGGCTACGTCTGTGAGACACAGACAACCAGCTGAACACAATCATCTCTATCTTTACCCTCACTGGAGGCAAGGCCATTTGCAAACGAGATGTTGTCCTTGACAAGCAGTAGCACTAGACAATTGCTTTGAATCCATGCCGCTTCTCTTTCTCTCTCTCTCTCTGTAGGCTAGAGAGGACTCATTGTTTCAGGTGCTCTGCAACCAAGAGTTAATTAATCTTGGCAGAAGATGGAGTGGTTGAAGATGTGAACGAACTGTGCTTTTTGTGGATTTAACTTGAACTATTTGTTTTACACTGATCTTTTTCTTCGTTGTGCTGTGCTAGGGGCTAGGGGCAGAGATCCACTGTGTCATAATGAAAAGATGGGATGGGATTGAGGAATCAAGGTAGCTGAAACTAGAAGAAGTGATGGGGGGGGGTTGTTCTCTGACTATGCTGGATCATGTCTCTTGCAGTATGACATAGTACCAGCATTAAGGGTTAACAAAGATAAAGTGTATAGGAGAGAGAAAAGAGAGTACAACACTGTGTATATACATAATATGACATTTGAAATGTCTTTATTCTTTTGAAACTTCTGAGTGTAATGTTTACTGTTAATATTTATTGTTTATTTCACTTTTGTTTACTATCTACTTCACTTGCTTTGGCAATGTTAACACACGTTTCCCATGCCAATAAAGCCCTTAAATTGAAATTGAATTGAGAGAGAGAGAGAGAGAGAGAGAGAGAGAGAGAGAGAGAGAGAGAGAGAGAGAGAGAGAGAGAGAGAGAGAGAGAGAGAGAGAGAGGAAAGAGAGAAGCTGTGTTCGAAGACTCATACTAACCACACTAACCGTACTATTTGTGACGTAAATTGAGTATATAGTATGTTTATTGGTCATAGTATGGATATAGTTAGTATGCCAAAAGTTCCCGGATGTCGTACTACATTTGCCAAAATACGAAGTATACAAGCAGTGGACACTATTTCCGTGCTTTTAGAGCCCATAATGCAATTCTTCAGAAAATGGGCATGGCTTCACATCGTTTTCAGATTAGAAGAAAATGGTGGAAAATATGCAGCCGAAGATACAAATTCATTGCTTTAGCTAATTATGACAAATGTTAAGAAATTTAATAAAGTCATGACTTTTCAAATAAGTTACCTTACACGTTATGTTGGCTGACAATTTGTTAGCTACGCTATCCTTACGAACCACATAGCATATCATTACAGCAGTATGTACCAGTATGTTAGCTAGCTACCTAACGTTAGTTGGCTACTAATACATCAAACTTGCCAGTATATTAACTATATGCTATCTAACTAACTACCCAAAGTTTATTGACTTGATTATTCCCGTCATTCTTAACTTAGCTAAGTGGTATAGTCGTTGTGCGTTCTCAATGGACATTCGATTGCTTTCGTAAATTCGCTCTGGCTATCTACTCCGATTTCAGAGCACTCTCGTCTGAGTGTACCAGAGCACAGAATAACTGATTAATTGATGAACGCTCAACACCCGTTGAATATGGCCAGTGTCAGTAAATGTAAGCAAAAAAGCGTAATTAAATTGTAGCCAGCAGCACAGTTACAGTCACCAACGCTCTGGATAACATGAAAACTGCCTAACCAGCTCTGCTAGGGCGAGTAAAATGGTCAGAGTGAGGTGTTCTCTCATTTGTGTCTGGAAGTAGCTAGCAAGTTAGCCAGTTAGCTTGGGTGCTTGACTGCCGTTGTAAGGTCACAACGCTCAAATCAACCCAACTCCTCGGCCAGAGCATCCAGGCAGTGTGCGCTCTGAATGCCCCGAATTTACAAGCGGACAATCTGACAACGCTCTGAATTTATGAACACCCAAAGCGCACTCTGGCACTCCAGATTGAATTTACGAACACACTCGAAGTCGTAAAATGTCTAGCTAGTAATTTGTTATGCTAACAAGCTAGCAAGAGGTTGCATAGCAACAGGAGCAACTTCTGGTAGACAGGCGAAGCGCTAGTACGCTCAACTGAAAGGATACCGTTCGTTTACAGTATATTAAAATGAACGAATAGTATGTAGTATACAGTATGTTAGTATGGGTATTCGAACACAGCTAGAGACTGTGGGTGTCGGCATGCTGGAATTATTTCGGTCTCCTAGAGTTCTCACTTATTATCTCCCCAGCTAGAATGAAGCCTAAGGGGAATCACCAGGCAAAGACAAACACCCACACACCTCTCTTACTCTCTGTGTCTTACTCCATGTGTCTCCCTCTCTCTCAATTCAATTCAATTTGCTTTATTGGCATGAGGTAACAATGTACAGTGTTCACCTTTTGTAGTCTTACAACCTGAAATGAAAACACATAAAATCAGACTTTACCCACAATATCCAAGTGAAAAAAAGAATTTAAAAAACGTACAATTAAAACAGTCAAATACCCTATTTGGATAAATGAAAACCCCCCTGAGTTAATACTTTGTGGAATGACCTTTTGCTTGAATTACAGCCATGAGTCTCTTTGAATTCGTCTCTACTAACTTTGCAGACCTAGACTGTGCAATATTTGCCAATTATTCCTTGCGGAATTGTTCAAGGCAGCCGGCCACGACCGGGAGACTCATGGGCGGCGCACAATTGGCCCAGCGTCGTCCAGGGTAGGGGAGGGAATGGCCGGCAGGGATGTAGCTCAGTTGATAGAGCATGGCGTTTGCAACGCCAGGGTTGTGGGTTCGATTCCCACGGGGGGCCAGTATAAAAAAAATATGTATTCACTAACTGTAAGTCACTCTGGATAAGAGCGTCTGCTAAATGACTAAAATGTAAAGTTCAGTCAAATTGCATGTTGACCGCTCATGGACTGCACTCTTCAAGTCATTCCACATATTCTCAATGGGATTTAGGTCGGGGCTGTGACTAGGCCACTCAAGGACATTGTCCTTCAGCCACAGTACAGTGTGCTTTTGGTCATTGTCATGTTGAAACGTGAACCATCTTCCCATTTTTAACTTCCTGGCAGAGGGCTACAGGCTCTCCTCAATAATCTGTCAGTATTTTGCGCTGTCCATTTTCCTTTCTATCCTGACAAGTGCTCCAGTCCCTGCTGAAGAGAAACACCCCCACAACAGGATGCTGCCACCGCCGTGCTTTACTGTAGGCACGGTGTTCTTTGGGTGGAAAGATTTCACTTGTCCACGGAATCTACAATGTGCTTTTTGGCAAAGCTCAAACGAGACTTGATGTTGCCTTTTTTGAGGAGTGTATTTTTTTCTTGCCACCCTCCCATAGAGGCCAGATTTGTGGAGCGCTTGTGATATTGTGGTCACATACACACATTGACCAGTCTTTGCCATAAAGGCCTGGAGCTCCTTCAAAGTCACCATAGACTTCTTGGTAGCCTCTCTGATCAGTCTCCTCCTTGCCCGGTCATCCAGTTTGGAGGGACGGCCTGATCAATGCAGGGTCTGGGTGGTGCCATACGCCTTCCACTTCTTAATAATGGTCTTAACTGTGCTCCGAGGGAAAGACAAAGCCTTTGAAATCTTTTTATATCCATCCCCTGACTTGTGCCTTTCCACAACTTTATCTCGTAGATCTTTTGAAAGTACCTTTCCGCCCATAGTGGATTCTTTGCTTTGAATTGCACTACTAAGCAGTGGAGTCCTCTATGAACGACTGCTTTTATTCTGAACTAATCAGTCACTACAATTGATCACAGATGAAAGCCAATTAGCTTGATTTTTGATCTGGAAGGTGGTTGGTTATACCTCAGCAAGTTTGCAATTGCAATTCTAAGGGGGGGGTGTTCACTCATCCATATATAGTATTTTACTGTTAGAATTGTAAATAATTTTCAGAGTTTTTTATATATTTATTTCCACTGAGATTGTGGGTTACTGTGTGTAATGAAGCTTTTAAAAAAAACACTCCTCTCTCTCTCTCACACACACACACACACTTTCACTCACTCACACACACACACACACATAATCACGCGTGCACGCCTCTTTCTCTGTTTTGGCTGGTTTCAATGGCTTTGCTTTTTTTTTCTTCGTCCAACCTCTTTTTAGGTGCATGTAATGTCCATGGCATATTAATGGATCTAAACAGAACAGTGCGATGGTGGAGGGAGGGCGGCAGAGAGAGGGGAGCAAAGGGGTGAAGGGGATGGGTGAGAGAGAGGGAGAAAGAGAGAACAAGAGATTGATAGATGGATGGATGGAGGGGAGCAGAGTGTAGTGGAGGGTAGGGATGGGAGCGGTAGTCACAACAACACCAGTCACATTTCTGTGAGAGATTCTGGAACAGGACAAAGGCTGACAATAGAAAACACAAACCAGCTACAAAGGGCCAGGCAGCTCTGCTAAACTAGGGCTGCGTCCCACATGGCACCCTCTTCCCTTTATAGTGCACTAGTTTTGACCAGGGTCCATAGGGCTCTGGTCAAAAGTAGTGCACTATATAAATAGGGTTCCATTTGGGACACAGCCTAGGTTAGGCTAAACACAATCCACAGAGATGCCTCACTGGTTGGCTCCCATGCTGTTGTTTTTCACAAGTCAGCGATTTGTCGCCTAATGTGGGATATTTTCTCACCGTTTGTTGTTTATTTCTCATTATACAGTATCATTAGTTGAGGTTGTGCTGAAGTCGGCACGCCTTTAGAAAATAGAGCTGATTGTAAGAGAGACAACTGTTAATGCAACAGTAAAGTAATTACCCCAACCAACCAGCCAGGTGAGTGTGTGTGTGTTCATGTGTTTGTGTGTGTGTGTAACAAATCCCAGTAATGTTCTCAGCCACGTCCTTCTTATCCGCACCTCTTCGCACGCTCACACACTCTGTTGGAGCCGTGCTACATTCAACACCAGGGCCAGGGCTGGGGTGAAGCTGTCCCAAACGACATACTATTCCCTATATAGTTCTCTACTTTTGACCAAGGCCCATAAGGCTCTGGTCAAAAGTAGTGCACTTTGTAGGGAATACGGTGCCATTTTGGACACACCCACAGATGAGCCAAGAGAGTTGTCAGCCAGAGGGTTTGGGAATGACACTGTGCAAGTGTGTGCGTGCATGTCTTCATTGTGTGAATGTGTGTGGAGAAGCTTTTTACATCTCTGCACTCTTGCAGTGCTGAAACTAGCTCACCATAAGATGACCCTGTAAAACAACACATTTCACTGTAACAATAAAACATACAGTAAGTTCCAAAAGTATTGGGACAGTGACACATTTGTTGTTGTTTTGGCTCTTTACTCCAGCTCTTTTGATTTTAAATGATACAATGATCATGAGGTTAAAGTGCTGACTGTCAGCTTTAATTGGAGGGCATTACAACACTTTTTGTACATAGTCCCCAAAAATATAGGGACAAATTAACTTATTTGTGTATTAAAATAGTCAAAGGTTTAGTATTTGGTCCCATATTAATAGCACGCAATGACTATATCAAGCTTTTGACTCTACAAACTTGTTGGATGCATTTGCTGTTTGTTTTGGTTGTGTTTCAGATTATTTTGTGTCCAAAAGAAATGAATGGTAAATAATATATTGTGTCATTTTGGAGTTACTTTTATTGTAAATAAAAATCAAATATGTTTCTAAAAACTTCTACATTAATGCAGATGCTACCATGATTACGGATAATCCTGAATGAACCGTGAATAATATTGAGTGAGAAAGTTAGACGCACAAATATCATACCCCCAAGACATGCTAACCCATATGGAATCATGTAGTAACCAAAAAGGTGTTAAACAAATCAAAATATATTTTAGATTTTAGATTCTTCAAAGTAGCCACCCTTTGCCTTGATGACAGCTTTGCACACTCTTGGCATTCTCTCAACCAGCTTCACCTGGAGTGCTTTTCCAACAGTCTTGAAGGAGTTTCCACATATGCTGAGCACTTGTTGGCTGCTTTTCCTTCACTCTGCAGTCCAACTCATCCCAAACCATCTCAATTAGGTTGAGGTCGGGTGATTGTGGAGGCCAGGTCATCTGATGCAGCACTCCATCGCTCTCCTTTTTGGTCAAATAGTCCTTACACAGCTTGGAGGTGTTTTGGGTCATTGTCCTGTTGAAAAATAAATGATAGTCCCACTAAGTGCAAACCAGATGGGATGGCGTATCGCTGCAGAATGCTGTGGTAGCCATGCTGGTTAAGTGTGCCTTGAATTCTTTTTTTTTTTGAGAACTCTGTTTATTAAGTTTTACACACACACAGACAAGACAAAGCAATATAAATAATATACTCAACTAGACAAAAATACAAATAATACATATTAAAAAAATATTTAAAAAAATAACTTTAAAGATACCATACTTTAGACAAGTTAAACACACCAGGCAGAAGGCTACAAAATGTTAAAGGGCAATCTATAGTATAGGGACAGAGCAAACACCTCACCATTGTTCCTGTAAACAGTTAAGGGATGGGGTGGAGAAATGCAACCACTCACAGACAGTCAAGGCCACAGACCAATCATCCACTGGACCAAAAATAAAAAGTTACAATGCTTTAAAATAAAAAATGAATATTGATAATTTTATGTAGGCGTGAACAGAATTAAAAAAATAAAAATAACTGGGAAAAACAAGCTCACACCTTAGTCTCTGCCCGGGCGAGATGAACAAGGCATCCGCAGGTCACAATCAATAAGCACATCAACCTTAATGCCCCCCACCCCCACCCCAGAAAAAAAACACAGAGAAATGCTCATCCAACCCCTAAGTCACAGGGGGGTCAAATACAGACTTATTTTGGTTTTAATAGGAATGCTATCAGAGGATGGACTGTTTAAAGTAAGACCGGAATGGAGCCCAAGCCTCATTAAACAGTTTGGGGTTCCCACGTGAATTGAATTGAATTTTTTCTAGTTTCAGAGAGCACAACACATCTCTCACCCAATATTTATAAGATGGGGGAGCTGCCATCTTCCAGTTCTGTAGTATTAGCCGTCTAGCTAAAAGAGTTGTATAAGCAACAGTGTCCGACTGGATTCTTGACAGGGGGGTGCTTATGGGCAGTACTCCAAAAAGGGCTGTAAGGGGAGAGGGATCTATAACAGTGTTATATATATCAGAGAAACATTTAAATATTAATTCCCAGAAACCTGACAGTTTATGACAGCCCCAGAACATATGCAACAGTGTGGCCGGTTCAATTTTACATCTGACACAGGTAGGATCAAAATCAGAGAATATTCTTCCAAGTCTGGCCCCAGACCAGTGGATACGGTGAACCACCTTGAATTGAATGAGGCTGTGTCTAGTGCTAAAAGAGGACGAATGCACCCTGCGCAGCACAGATTCCCAGGTGTCTTCCCCAAGTTCCTCCCCCAAATCCTTTTCCCATCGAGTCTTTAAAGGCACCAAAGAAGGGTTCTGTAAGTCATGAATGATTGCATATACATCTGAAATTGCGCCCCTAGGAAGCTTGTTCAGCTCCAGGATGCTCTCTATAGCTGTATTCACAGGCCTATGGGGAAATTCAGGTGTGTTAGCTCTGACAAAGTTCCTAGTCTGGAGATAGCGGAAAAAGTGGGATTGGGGGAGGTTGAACCTTTCCTGTAGCTGAGCAAAAGAGGCAAATGTATCATCAAAGAATAATTGGGCTAGTGAGGAGAGGCCTAGTGAGTGCCAGATGTCAAAAGCCCCATCATTCAAAGATGGAGGAAATAAAATGTTCTGATTGATTGGGCCTGATAGAGAAAAGCCTCGGAGGCCAAAGGCTAAGCGGAACTGATTCCAAATTTTAAGAGACTGCTTTACAATTGGGTTGACACACCTTTTGCCTAGGGACACTGGGAGAGACGAGCACAACACAGAAGAAAGTGCAGCAGGTTTACACGATTCAGACTCCATCTGGACCCAGATTGGTCTAGGGCCAGTAGGATCAGTCTGCAGCCAGTACAGAAGGGCTCTGAAATTTGCAGCCCAATAGTATGTCTGAAAATTTGGTAGAGCTAAACCCCCCAATGACTTAGGCTTCTGTAAATGTTTTCTACCAATCCGTGGTACCTTGCCATCCCAAATAAAATGCATGAATGTTTGATCCAGTGAAATAAAAAAAGATTTTGGAATAAAAATGGGTAGACATTGAAATAAATATAGAAATTTGGGCAACACACTCCTTTTAATGACATTAATCCTTCCGATAAGAGAAAGAGGTAGCGCATTCCAAAAAGCAAAAGATTGTTTCAAACTGTCTGCTAGAGCAACCAAGTTTTCCTGAAACAGATTTGAATATTTCCTTGTCACTTTAACTCCCAAGTAGGTGAATTGATCCCGGACGATCCTAAACTGAGAGCTTGTAAAAGAGCACTTTAAAGCAGCCTTGTTTACAGGAAAAAGCTCACTCTTGCCTAGATTCAGCTTGTACCCTGAGATTGATCCAAACCTTTTAAGAACAGATAAGGCGCGTGGCAATGAGGTATCAGGGTTAGAGATAAACAAAAGGAGGTCATCCGCATATAGCGAGACTTTCTGCTCTGAGCCCGTCCGGATTATTCCTTGAATGGCATCATTAGAGCGTAATGCAATGGCGAGAGGTTCGATTGCCAAAGCAAACAACAAGGGGGAGAGTGGACAGCCCTGTCTGGATCCGCGGTGCAAGGGAAAATAGTCAGAGGACAAGTTGTTAGTCCGTACCGAAGCCATGGGGGAAAAATAAAGAATCTTTATCCACGCAATGAATTTGGGGCCAAAGCCAAATCTATAAAGGGTGGCTGTTAGGTAATCCCACTCAACGCGGTCAAACGCTTTTTCTGCATCAAGTGAGACCACCACCTCTGGGTCCTCCGACGCAGGGGAGTACAGTATATTCATAAGGCGCCTAATATTGAAAAACAAATGCCTATTTCTCACAAAGCCAGTCTGGTCAGAGTGTATTACTTGATGCAGCGAGCCTTCCATACGGATGGCTAAAAGCTTGGCTAGGATTTTGTAATCACAGTTTAAAAGCGAGATTGGGCGAAAGGATCCACATTCCAGAGGGTCTTTGTTTTTCTTTAATAGTAATGAAATTGAAGCTTGATAAAGACTAGGCGGTAGCTTTGAGGTATTAAGGCACTCTGCAAATAGTCGAGACAAGAATGGGCAAAGCAGACCAGAAAACGTCCTGTAAAATTCGGTTGGAAAACCATCCGGACCCGGTGATTTACCGCTTTTCATTGCGGACACTGCTGTTGCAATCTCCTCAGGTGTAAATTCTTCTTCTAGATAGTCATGGGTGTCTGTATCAATTGAAGGCATATTCAGGCCATTAAAGAAGGAATCAATCAGCAAAGGGTCTTGAGGGGATTCAGAGGTGTATAGCGCAGAATAAAATTGTTTGAATTGATCATTGATCTCTTTATGTATAACTGTGGTGGCACCAGACGGGGTCCTTATTTGTGGGATTAAACGTGAGGCCTCAGATTTACGGATCTGATGTGCAAGGAGTTTACTGGCCTTGTCGCCTTGTTCATACACTCTGTACCGAGCTCGCAAGAGTAGCTGTTCAGCTTGCCTGGTAGAAAGCTCATCGAATTCAGATTGGAGTAGTTGGCGCTCTTTATGCAGATCAGAGGAAGGAACCGTGGCATACTTCTCATCCAATGTGGCTATGGATTCGCTCAGGTCCCGAAGTCGCTGAGAGCGAACTCTGTTTTGGTTGGCTGTATAAGAAATAATTTGGCCACGTAGGTATGCTTTGAGAGACTCCCATATGGTAGAGCAGGACATACCTGGTGTTGAATTAATTTCTAGGAATAAGGTGATTTCAGAAGAAATGAAATTGACAAACTCCTTATCTGAGAGTAAAATGGGGTTAAGACGCCATTGATAACACATAGGAGGTCGCTGGGGAAACTCTAGTTCAAGCACTAATGGTGAATGGTCCGAAATAACAATACTCTTGTAAGTACACTGCCGAAGGTTAGGCAAAAGTTTTTTGTCCAAAAAGAAGTAATCAATCCGGGAGTATGTTTGATGAACATGAGAATAAAAGGAATACTGTCTATCTGTAGGATGTAGGAAACGCCAGGCCTCAAACATGGCATATTTCTGAAGAAAGGCTTGAATAAGTAGGGCACATTTAGATGGGCCTGTAGTTGTTCGTGAGGACTTGTCAAGAACTGGGGACATTTTGCAGTTGAAATCCCCCCCTAAAATCAATAAATGAGAATCTAAAGTGGGTATAGCAGACAAAAAGGAAGAAATGAAACTTGTGTCATCCCAATTGGGAGCATAAACACTAGCCAAAACAAGAGGGGTAGAAAACAGTTTACCGGTTACTATGACGTATCGTCCCTTAGGATCAGCGATAACCTCAGAAGCTACAAAGGGAGTGACTTTATCAACCAAAATGGCAGCCCCTCTTGATTTACTATGAAAGTTAGAGTGGAACACTTGACCAACCCAGTCCCTACGCATCCTAAAGTGCTCACCAGTCCTCAAGTGAGTCTCTTGTAGAAATGCAACATTTGCATTCAAACCCTTTAAGTGTGTCAACACCCTCTTACGTTTCACTGGGTTATTAACCCCTTTGGTGTTCCACGAAATGTATTTGATCGCATTGTTTCGGCCCCTCTGGGCATTCCCGTTATACAACCCCGTCATTAGAGCATAGAATGGAAAAGCAATGAGCGCCCAGAAACCCCAGAATAACTTGTCTCAGAGTAATAATGTACGGTGGTAGATGTTGAGAAAAAGTACCGAAAAAAAAACAAAAAAGACAGAATGACAACATTAGAACTGAACAATTCAACCCCTCCCCCCACCCCCTCCCCCCATCCCAGACAGTACCTCCCCAAACGAGGTACAAGCCTAAATAGAGCATGTTCTCTTCGCACAGTATGTCTGTGAGAGTGCGGTCTTAAACCTAAACCCACAGTCCCGCTCTTTAAAGTCGTGTTTTGTTAGTGGATCAAACAGCAAAAAGAGATAATCATTTTTTAAATAAAAGAAATTAAGGTGAATCCCTTGTGCAGACGAAATTACAAAAGCACCACTTGTAGATGTATATAATTATATTCCCAGTCTTATAACAGGCATTTGAGAGAGAAAATAAAGAAAATAAATAGAATGTGTAACGGCTCTCAGCCGAAAACCTAATTTGAAGTAAGGAAATCGTAGTAAGACAATCAAAAATGATAATAATTATTATTATTATAATAGTTGTCTAGTTGAATGCTGAGACAGCTTACAACCAAGACCAAAAAACTACGTGTGCGCAACGTTTAACGCTTGCTGGGCATAAATGATGCTCTGAGCCTTAAAATTTAAGTGAAGACCCCAAAAAAACGTGTCGCCTCGGGAAGCATTTACTGTTTACTGGGTCAATGCAAACGGATGCAGTAAGCAAATAACCAAGAATATTTTGAGTCACTGAGACACTATGTAAACAAACTGAATAGGTGAGCAAGACAGCCTAGAAAACACAGGAGTATAGTAAAACCGCAATACAATGAGATTAAAATGACTGAATGCTTGTAAGGCAAGCACACTAGATGATCAAAACATTAGATCACATCAAATAAGCCTGAATGGGTACGCCAACCCCCCAACTATACAAAATTAGCATGTTGTAGCTAAACATAGTTGTACCACAGGTGGGTTACTTACTATCCACAGTTCGCTAGCAACAGTTGCTGAACTATGAGCAAGTTCAAGACTTCTTGATGTGACGTTGAATGTGAGAGAGAGCCTCATCCGGAGATTCAAATGTGTAGTCTTTACCATCATGAGATAGCCATAAACGGGCCGGGAATCGCAGTCCGTACTTCACACCTGGATGGTCCCGAAGTAGTCGTTTGGCCTGTCCGAAAGCTGCGCGCTGCCTGGAAACAGTGGGGGAGTAGTCCTGGTAGATGGAGAAGCTCTGTCCTTGAAAGCTCAGAGTGGTATTGCGGGCTCGTCGGAGAATCTCCATCTTCTCATGGAAAAAGTGCACTCGAAGAATTATGTCACGGGGCCTCTCCCCATCCCTGGGCTTTGGGCGCAGCGACCGGTGGGCACGATCAATCAGGGGCTTTTCATCCAAGGCTAGAACATCCTTCAGCAGCCCAGAAACGAAATCCGTGGCGCGAGGCATTTCCGCTGACTCTGGGACTGATACAAGTCTCAGGTTATTGCGGCGAGAGAATCCCTCCAAACTTACACAGCTCTCCTTCACCTTTTTCAAGTCCGCAGCTAGGCGTTTCACGTCAGCCTCCAGGGATGTAGTTAAGTCGGAGACATTTGTAGCGAAGGTCTCCAGTGCTGCAATCGTTGTAGTGTGCGACTCCATTGTTGTTTTGAGTGATGCGATTGCCGGCACCGTCTCGTTCCGCAGGATGGTTAGATCTGCTTTTAAAGTATCAGAAACCTCCTTTATTCGGGCCTCAATCGTAGCAACCACCTCCGTTTTCATTTCAACTATCTCAGAGCGTAGTAGTTTGATGGCCTCGAGAATGTTCACTTCAGCGCCGCCAGGCCAAGCCGCCCCCCCGGGTAGAGTATCAGTCCCCGGGTCGTCAGGCTCAGGGGAGGGCGGTGATGAGAGTGTGTCTTGTAGGCCGGGTTTTCTCAAAGTCATGCTTTTGGCCTTATGTTTCGTCGACATGCTGATATTTGGAAGTAAAGTAGTCTTGGTTTTTACGGGAAGGGATCACCAAAATAATATATGAAAATAAATACGGTTTTGCTGCAAAATTCACATAAACTTTAAAAATACCACGGGAGCAAACGGAAAACACGTCAGTCGCACATGGCGTCCCTCCAATCCCCCTGCCTTGAATTCTAAATAAATCACTAACAGTGTCACCAACAAAGCACCATCACACCTTCTCCTCCATGCTTCACGGTGGGAACCACACATACGGAGGTCATCTGTTCACCTACTCTGCGTCTCACAAAGACACAGCGGTTGGAACAAAAAATCGCAAATTTGACTCATCAGACCAAAGGACAGATTTCCACCGGTCTAATGTCCATTGCTCGTGTTTCTTGGTCCAAGCAAGTCTCTTCTTCTTATTGGTGTCCTTTAGTAGTGGTTTATTTGCAGCAATTCGACCATGAAGTTCTGATTCACACAGTCTCCTCTGAACAGTTGATGTTGAGATGTGTCTGTTACTTGAACTTTATTTGGGCTGCAATTTCTGAGGCTGGTAACTCCAATGAACGTATCCTCTGCAGCAGAGGTAACTCTGGGTCTTCCTTTCCTGTGGCTGTCCTCATGAGAGCCAGTTTCATCATAGAGCTTGATGGTTTTTGCTACTGCACTTGAAGAAACTTTAAAAGTTCTTGAAATTGTCCGTATTGACTGACCTTCATGTCTTAAAGTAATGATGGACTGTCGTTTCTCTTTGCTTAATTGAGCTGTTCTTGCCATAATATGGACTTGGTCTTTTACCAAATAGGGCTGTCTTCTGTATACCACCCCTACCTTGTCAGAACACAACTGATTGGCTCAAACGCATTAAGAAGGAAAGAAATTCCACAAATGAACTTTTAACAAGGCACACCTGTTAATTGAAATGCATTCCAGGTGAGTACCTCATGAAGCTGGTTGAGAGAATGCCAAGAGTGTGCAAAGCTGTCATCAAGGCAAAGTGTGGCTACTTTGAAGAATCTCAAAAATAAAATATATTTTGATTTGTTTAACACTTTTTTGGTTACTACATGATTCTATATGTGTTATTTCATAGTTTTGATGTCTTCACTATTATTCTACAATGTAGAAAATAGTAAAAAAAATTAAGAAAAACCCTGGAATGAGTAGGTGTGTCCAAGCTTTTGACTGGTACTGAATATATACAGTGGGGAGAACAAGTGTTTGATACACTGCCGATTTGGCAGGTTTTCCTACTTACAAAGCATGTAGAGGTCTGTAATTTTTATCATAGGTACACTTCAACTGTGAGAGAAATCCAGAAAATCACATTGTATGATTTTAAAGTAATAATTTGCATTGTATTGCATGACATAAGTATTTGATACATCAGAAAAGCAGAACTTAATATTCGGTACAGAAACCTTTGTTTGCAATTACAGAGATCATACGTTTCCTGTAGGTCTTGACCAGGTTTGCACACTCTGCAGCAGGGATTTTGGCCCACTCCTCCATACAGACCTTCTCCAGATCCTTCAGGTTTCGGGGCTGTCGCTGGGCAATACGGACTTTCAGCTCCCTCCAAAGATTTTCTATTGGATTCAGGTCTGGAGACTGGCTAGGCATCTCCAGGACCTTGAGATGCTTCTTACGGAGCCACTCCTTAGGTGCCCTGGCTGTGTGTTTCGGGTCGTTGTCATGCTGGAAGACCCAGCCACGACCCATCTTCAATGCTCTTACTGAGGGAAGGAGGTTGTTGGCCAAGGTCCTGCGATACATGGCCCCATCCATCCTCCCCTCAATACGGTGCAGTCGTCCTGTCCCCTTTGCAGAAAAGGCGAGTGGAGTTTAGACCAAAAAGCTCTATTTTTGTCTCATCAGACCACATGACATTCTCCCATTCCTCCTCTGGATCATCCAGATGGTCATTGGCAAACTTCAGACGGGCCTGGACATGCGCTGGCTTGAGCAGGGGGACCTTGCGTGTGCTGCAGGATTTTAATCCATGACGGCGTAGTGTGTTACTAATGGTTTTCTTTGAGACTGTGGTCCCAGCTCTCTTCAGGTCATTGACCAGGTCCTGCCATGTAGTTCTGGGCCCTGATGTCCTTACACAGCTCTCTGGTCTTGTGGAGAGGTTGGAGTCTGTTTGATTGAGTGTGTGGACAGGTGTCTTTTATACAGGTAACGAGTTCAAACAGGTGCAGTTAATACAGGTAATGAGTGGAGAACAGGAGGGCTTCTTAAAGAAAAACTAACAGGTCTGTGAGAGCCGGAATTCTTACTGGTTGGTAGGTGATCAAATACTTATGTCATGCAATAAAATGCAAATTAATTACTTAAAAATCATACAATGTGATTCTCTGGATTTTTGTTTTAGATTCCGTCTCTCACAGTTGAAGTGTACCTATGATAAAAATGACAGACCTCTACATGCTTTGTAAGTAGGAAAACCTTCAAAATCGGCAGTGTATCAAATACTTGTTCTCCCCACTGTATATTGGATATTACTGTGAGAGAACATAAGTGAGCAGTTTATTTGAATGTGTACACAGTCAATATGTATGTATGTGTGTGTTTCAGGATGTGTGCATGCGTGCACGTGTTTTTTTGTGTGTACACACTTCACAATGTTTACACCTCTTCTCTTCACTGGTTCTTAATCTTCTGCCTAATCCACACTGCTCTGGGGCAGCCATGTTTCATAAGATTTAGCAGTTAGAAGCAATTTGGGGAACTGGAAAATGGGTCATTCTAACCTTTTGGGTTTCAGGGGGATTTAAATAGCAGAGAAAGCACAACACATTTTAAAAAGCTCCAAATAGCTCTACACTTACACTCACCAAATATTCTCAGATTTTTCAGATGCATACAGAGGCTCATTTGGTAGACTACTCTCGAATGCAGTACACATTTGCGCACGCATGCATGCTCTTACGCACGCACGCACATACACACATACACACACACAGATGTATGATCTTAATTTGATTACTCTTTTGTTGCGTTTTAAAAAAGCATTCTAAAGTTTGTCATTTCGACTTTGAAATTTCAGACTTGCAATTCCCTTAACGAAAAATGTATCAACCCCTACAAAAATATCCATAAATTATAATCCACATAATAATTCACATTTCCTATTGCTGCAGGAAAAAAATTCTGCTGTAGCAAACTGGCTCAAATTAAGATTGTACATCTGTATTGGCATTTAACATGGATTCACACATGTGCGAAAGCACACACACATACAGATACGCATACATACACACACACTCTTTAGGTGCTGTGTAGAGAGGAGAGAGTAAAGAATAGGAGATGACAGGAAACCAGTATTTGAGCTGAGCACTTCTCCTCTCCTCTCTGAGCCAGAGAAGGGTAAACCCATCAAAGAGAAGAACCTGACTTCTCTTGTCCAAAGACCATCTCGTCCGACTACCCTCCACATCCCAATCCTCAGGGGCACTACAGCAGCAGGTGTGTGTCTGCTCTCTCCTCTCTACAGTTCTCTCAGTAGAGTAAGTAGTGAGGGTTACTCCAGTTCAGGGCTGATTGTGCTCTCTCTCTCTCTCCCTCTCTCTCTCTCTCTCTCTCTCTCTCTCTCTCTCTCTCTCTCTCTCTCTCTCTCTCTCTCTCTCTCTCTCTCTCTCTCTCTCTCTCTCTCTCTCTCTCTCTCTCTCTCTCATCTCTCATCTCTCTCTCTCTCTCTCTCTCTCTCGTCCTCTCTGAAAGTAATGGCCACTTTTCAGTTCATGATTTTAGTATGAATTAATCTCTTGAACTGATTGGATTAGAATGGCATGAACTAAATTCCCTCTCAGTATTGAATCTCAGTGTTTCTCACACCATAGTTGCCCATTCCCAGTTGTTAGAACATTACTGAAGCTAAGTTACAAAATTACTTGATGGTTTCCTTCCCCCGTAAGCAGTCTATGGACACAGTAAGATAGCAATCCATGCTTTGGCTGTGTTTACCTGGCCACTGTCTCCCATGAATGAATCGCGACACTTCAGAGTGAAGGGCCTAATGATGCTAATCGCTGACCCGTTCCCACTTGTGAGAGGCTCCTCGCTATTTTGAAGCAGCAGTGCCTCTATGACCATTATCTGTCTGTTGGCCTTTGACTGCATGTGTTTCTATTTCTGTTTGTTTACTTGCTGTTTGTTGTTTGTTTACGTGTGGTTGTTTTAAGGAAGGGCTGTGGGGCCGAGACAAGTGCTTGCCTGCTAGAGAGAGCTCAGGTTCTCTCTCTCTTTATCTCTCTGTCTGTCTCTTTCTCTTGCACTCTATGTGTGTCTCTCTCTCTCTCTCTCACACACACACTCACACACACATACACACACAATCTCTCTCTCTCTTTGTGCCTCTCTCTCTCTGTCCTCTACTCTTCTCCCCTCGCGTGGTCGTTTGAACATGAGTTGTAGCTCATTAGAAAAGTGGAATAGTAAATGATTTGACTGACTGGGGCGCTCTGCTCCACACACACTGCTCTGCTTCACTGTCAAAGACTCACATACACATTCTCCTTCCCTCTCTCTCTCCCTTCCTCAGCACAAGCATGTGTGTGTGTTTTTGCGTGTGTGTACTCAGTGTTTGTGACTGTTAGGACTGTGGTATGTGTGTGCATGTGTGTGTGTGCATTTGTTTGCACTAAAATATGCGTCTTAGGTTCCAATGTTTGAGAGTTGTAGATACAGATGTAGGATCTTAATTTGAACACTCTTTTGTTGCTGAGAATTTTCCTTGACAGCAGGAAATACAAACTTGTAGTGTATTCGAGGTTTAAAAAGGCTTCTAAAGTTAGTAATTTCCACTTTAAAAGGTACAATTTATCAACCCGAAAAATGTATTAGCCCCTTCAAAAAATGTCCATGAATTTGAATCCACGTAATAATTCACATTTCCTGTTGCTGCAGGATTATTTTCCTGCTGTAGCAAACTGCCTCAAATTAAGATCCTACATCTGTATTGGCGAATTGAGGGTTGCATTACATTTAAAATGTTATATCCACATAACCATCATTAACCATTACTGTCTATGACCATCAACTGCAATTTCACAATCTTCCCTCTGCAGATATTTTGTAAGATATTTTCTGTGATTAGTGAGTCAGCCAAGGCAATTCAAGAGAAAAAAATGTTTGCTCTACAATATGCATCTTAGGTTACGATGTTTCAGAGATGTAGATATTGGGTGAATTGAGGGTTACAATACATTTAAAATGTTATATCCACATAACCATCAATAATAATAACTGAGTATAACCATCACCTGCAATTTCACATTCTTCCCTCTGCAGATATTTTTAAAGATATTTCCTGTGATTTGTGAGTCAGCCAAGGCAATTCAAGAGAAAATATGCTTCGCTCTTTCTTGGCTCGTTCTTTTGCTGTCAACACCTGCTGTTTGTGTGAACAATACTCCTCAGTTTTGAAAATCACATAAGCACGGCAGTGGTTAGCAATCTTGGCAGCGAGAGAGTGGGTGGGTGGGTGGACCGGAGAGAGAGAGAGAGAGAGACAAACAGAGAAAGAGAGAAAGGGATTGAGAGAGACAGGGCGTATACAAGGAGTTGGCTTGGATGTCGGCACGATAATAACAAATGTGTTGTATTGAAAATATTTCAGTGTTTCAGCCATCTTGGCAGCATGTAGCCTTCATCTGATAACATCTAGGCATAATGTGAATACATCCACTGACGGGGCGTTGTTTGTGACATTACAGCGGCATCATCCACTGCCAACAATGATCTATGTCACATCAGTCGCCAGCAGGATATTATCTATGCCTATTCTCTGTGGGGAGAGTATGTATGTGTGTGTGTGTGTGTGTGTGTGTGTGTGTGTGTGTGTGTGTGTGTGTATGTGTGTGCATGCGTGCGTGCGAGCATGTGTGTGTGTGTGTGTGTGTGTGTGTGTGTGTGTGTATGTGTGTGTGTGCATGCGTGCGAGCATGTGTGTGTGTGTGTGTGTGTGTGTGTGTGTGTGTCTGTACCATGCAGGCTCTCTTCTCGTGAGCAGTATAATTATTCTCTCTCCACCATGGCGTAAATGATTGGCAGCTCCAGTGACAATAGACTTTGAAATTCACATCCTAACCTCCAACAGTTGTCCCTATCGTCCTTCTCCTATTGGTGTTGTGATCAGAGCAGAAATATGATTGTTTAGAAAAGGTGGGGGTTGGGCGCTTTTGTACTGTTTATGTGTGTGTGTGTGTGGGGGGGGGGGGGTCACTATACAAGAAGAAATCCAGTAGTTGGACTCTGTATAAAATACTACTGTAGACCTTTTAGGGCCGGTCAAAAGTAATACACTATATATGGAATAGAGTGCCATTTGGGACGGAACCATTGACACGCTCTCTTTCGCTGTTGTCATGGCGTCAGCAGTTGCGTAATTTTGAGGAAAGCCCTCAAAATTGTCAAAGACTCCAGCCACCCTAGTCATAGACTGTTCTCTCTGCTACCGCACGGCAAGCGGTACCGGAGTGCCAAGTCTAGGTCCAAAAGACTTCTCAACAGCTTCTACCCCCAAGCCATAAGACTCCTGAACAGCTAATCATGGCTACCCGGACTATTTGCACTGCCCCCCCACCCCATCCTTTTACGCTGCTGCTACTCTGTTAATTATTTATGCATAGTCACTTTAACTCTGCCCACATGTACATATTACTTCAACTACCTCAACTAGCCGGTGCCCCCGCACATTGACTCTGCACCGGCACCCCCCTGTATATATAGCCTCCCTACTGTTATTTTATTTTACTTCTGCTCTTTTTTTCTCAACACTTTTTTTGTTGTTGTTTTATTTTTACTTTTTTGTTAAAAATAAATGCACTGTTGGTTAAGGGCTGTAAGTAAGCATTTCACTGTAATGTCTGCACCTGTTGTATTCGGCGCATGTGGCCAATACAATTTGATTTGATTTGATTTGATTTGAAGCTACATTTCTCTTTCTCTCTCTATTCCTCTCCTCCTGGGTATTTCAGCCCCTGGACTTTTCCTAAGTGTCCAAAGCCATCAGTAATTCCACAGAAGGGTATATGATTATTGTTCATTGTCTTCCACAGTCTTAAATTGTACTTGAATGTGTCTATCTGTATGAAATGTTACCACCCATGGGGAGAGAGGGGAGCTGAGGAAAAGGTTTGAGTGATGTCTGTTAAGTAGCAAGTAGAATGTGTGTGCTATAAAGCAATGCTACTTCCACATTGGTATTTTCTTTCCTGGTGTATTTTCGTAGTTGATCAATGACATAGTTTGCAATTAGAGGCATTTCCGTCACACTGATTGTCACTCCGCTTTCTCTGTTTTGGCTGCCAGCTGACATTAATTGGGAGATCTAACGACAGGGAAAAATACATTTCTGGTCTTATCGTTTGTTCTATATTTCTTATTTTCTCTTGCTTGTGGGGTTCCCTGTACTATCAATTATGACATGGGTTGTTCTAAGCTAGCAGAGAACTGTGTGTGTGCCTGCGTACGTGTGTGTGTGTGTGTGTGTGTGTGTGTGTGTTTGTGTATGTGTGTGTTTGTGTGTGTGAAATTCTCCATCTTGCCAATGGCATCACGATCACTACATTAATCCTTAAGAGTGTAATCCGGGGTGGGGGAGGGGGGGGATGCTAATTTGTGTGTCCGTGTGTGTGTAGTCTGTCTGAACTCATCCTCACTGCAAAGGACACTTGTTTTTTGGTTTCATTACAGGAATTTGTAAAGGCCTACAGGCAGCTCCTACGACATTTCAAAAGAAATGCTTTACTTTGATGACTCTTATTTCTGTGTTGGAAGAGCCACTCAATTAGGCTTCTTACAATGCAGGTTATAAAATGCGTTTCTTGTTCATTTGATAATATTTGAAATATTAGATTTTGTCTTTGTAGGTGTAGACTTCATGTTGAGCATATATTGCTTAACTACTATAGAAGAGAGTGAGAGCTTAATGCTGGCCAGTCTTCCCAAAGGCTTTATTCACCCCCAGCCTTGTTTTAGAAGCCCTCAGTCCAGCACCGTCAATCCCCCTCAACCCCCTCTCCCTGTGCCCCCTCCCTCCCTCCCCCTCCCCCTTGTCCACCAGACAGAGGCACTGGAACCCCCCACATGCCGCAGCTGGCAACATTGGACTGGAGTGTTGCTTAGCTTCACGTCCCCATGGCAACGGCAGCCCTCCTCCATCCTCTGCCCCCCTCCATCCTTCTGCTGTGGACTCTATCGACCCCAAAGAACCCCATTGAGTCAGATCCCCTACTGACAATAGTATAGTATATAGCAGGAGGCCCCTACACAAGCATATGTCAGGGTTTAGACTCCGCCTCAATGTGTGTGTGTGTGTGTGTGTGTGTGTATGTGTGTGTGTGTGTGTGTGTGTGTGTGTGTGTGTGTGTGTGTGCCCATGGGCGCGCCCGCATGTGTTTGAAGCATGGTAGTACTCATCGATATTATAGGTAGAGTATTATAACTAATTAGGCTAAGTGGTCTTCAATGGATCATTATGTAAATTCAACTCTTGTTGTGCAGTAATTTGTTAATAGAACAGATTTGAATTAGACTTCATTTAAATGTTAGTGGTACTTCTCACCTCCCCTTAGCTATATACTCCTAATGTTTTTTCAATGGTAATCATTGGAATTCCACTTAGTTCCGTACTCCTCAACTCACCTTAGCCAAACTGCTGTATTTTTCAGACAGAACTCTGTCTGTCTGTCTGTCTGTCTGTCTGTCTGTCTGTCTGTCTGTCTGTCTGTCTGTCTGTCTCTCTCTCTCTCTCGCTCTCGCTCTCTCTCTCTCTCTCTCTCTCTCTCTATCTCTCTCTCTCTCTCTCTCTCTCTCTCTCTCTCTCTCTCTCTCTCTCTCTCTCTCTGTCTCTCTCTGTCTCTCTCTCTGTCTCTCTCTCTCCCCCTCTCTTTCTGTATATGATATTTCCAAATGGATCCATGCCTGTGTCTCCGCCTCAGTTTCCTGCCTTAATCAGAGACTCACCTGCATATATTAGACCTGCTCTTCAAAGCCACTGCTCAAGCTTTGTACCCACATATGTTTTTAGTAATCAGAATCCCACTCGTTCGCTCTCGGTCCCACCGAAAGGAATGGTAGCGACTGAGAGACAAATCTAGGCCAGCACACTCTTCTGAATGACAATCAGCTTTGAAGGCAATAGGAAAAACAGTGCGAGGTGTCCCTGAATCACATTCAAGCCTTAATAAAACACTTCAACACAACGTCATTAAAGAATCACAGTACAGACTCCATTCTACTTAACGTGACTTTACTGTGAATCTTTAACTGCTGAGGATGGAGATCAAAGGAGGTTGGTGGCACCTTAATTGGGGAGGATGGGCTCGTGGTAATGACTGGAGCTGAATGAGTGGAATGGTATCAAATACATCAAACACATAGTTTCCATGTGTCAGATGCCATTCCATTTGCTCAGTTCCAGACATTATTATGAGCAGTCTTCCCCTCAGCAGCCTCCACTGGTGGAGATATGAGTGGTGTATTAGACCCTTTAATGTAGTCAGTGGGCTTTTGCCTATCCTAGATGCGGTCAGTCAGTGGGCTTTTGCCTATCCTAGATGCGGTCAGTCAGTGGGCTTTTGCCTATCCTAGATGCGGTCAGTCAGTGGGCTTTTGCCTATCCTAGATGCGGTCAGTCAGTGGGCTTTTGCCTATCCTAGATGCGGTCAGTCAGTGGGCTTTTGCCTATCCTAGATGCGGTCAGTCAGTGGCTCTTGCCTGATTTATTTCGTCATTTACATTTATTTTTTCACAAAAGTAGTGCACTGGCCCTTTAGTATTAGTGGACCGACACAGACCTGTAGTGTGGGCAAACATTTGTTTTCAGCATCTTGCTTTGGCAAAAAAAAGGTAGTTGAATAATTAACAACAGTATCTTGCAGGATTCAATAGTTGGAATTGTAAGAGTTGTTGCCCTGTCCCTTTCTCTGCGATTGTCATTCTAATGGTATCCAGAAAGAACAAAACCCTGTTCTCAAACATTTACATCAAAAGGTGCAAAGTTATGGTCAAAGACACAAAACATAAACATCAAATGAAATATATTTTTTCTTGATCAGATAACATGGAAAACAGCCACTTTTTGTGTAGTATTAATTTACCATCCTTACAAACCACTTAATGTAAATGTACATTCGTTTATTGTATATAGGCAGGTCATCTAGGTTTGTACCTGTAGACTTTCCATCTGAAGATAAATAATGCACAATACAGTAATTGAGTACATTGAGACATCAAGTGGTTTGTGCTGTGATGATGTGGCTCAGTTGGTAGAGCATGGCGCCTGCAATGCTAGGGTTGTGTGTTCGATTCCCACGGGGGGAAAGTATGTCAATGTATGCACTCACTACTGTAAGTTGCTCCGGATAATCAAGTCTATGGAAAAGGAATGAATAGAACATTTCAGTTTTCACATAGAAATAAGTTTTTATATTCCATAACTGTTTTGTACAGATACTTATCAGACTCAAGTTATAAATGCTGGTAAACACTCAAATACATTTAGTTAAAATGTTTTCACAAAAGTATTGCACTGGGTCTACTAGTCCTGTATTAGTGGAACGATTTAGACATCTTCAGCGCGGGCACATTTTTTTTCTCTGCAAAATCGCAGAACCCCCAAATTACTTCCCGCGGCTCTCTGACTCTCTGGTCCATGCCCAGGTTTGCAGAAATAGGAAGAAGTTTAAAGTCTCATTGTTTCCCCAGAGTTGATACTTAATGGCTGAACCGGGGTAGAGTTGATATGCGTCTCTTTCAAGTGTGTTTTGAGGCGCTTGTCATCATCCCACTAGTCTCCTCTGTCTGAAATTGTTTTATGTCTCTCCCCGTCTCTCCCCGTCTCTCCCCGTCTCTCCCCGTCAAAAAGGAAACATTAAGCTCTAAAGCAACTCCACCAAATTCCTCCATTAAGTTTAACACTCTCTAAACCATCCCTCTTTTAAACTCCTCTTTATGGGGCATGAAGTGTCACTGCCTACGAATAGAGGGAGATATAAACGGGGAATTCTTTGAAATATGCCTCGCCACTGAAATAACAAGCTTATAAATACAGTGACACACTCTCTCTCTCCCTCTCTCTCTCTCTCTCTCTCTCTCTCTCTCTCTCTCTCTCTCTCTCTCTCCCTCTCTCTCTCTCTCTCTCTCTCTCCCTCTCTCTCTCTCTCTCTCTCTCTCTCTCTCTCTCTCTCTCTCTCTCTCCCATCAGTTTTTCCTCTCCAACCAAATAAGCGTGTTTTTTAAACTTCTCTCTCTGTTTGTTCCTCCACCAGAGACCATGACCACCGCTACGTCCCCCATCCTGTTGAAATGGGACCCCAAGAGTCTGGAGATCCGCACCCTGACCGTGGAGCGGCTGCTGGAGCCCCTGGTCACACAGGTAGGAACACATAGCTTTAGCAGAGGTTTAGCTCACCAGTCTAACATAGTCGTTTGGTAACGGAGGTGGTTCAGCAAACCACGATCGCGTGATGAGTAACCGTTCTGCCTAAACTGTAGCCTGGACTTTACCTGTCTTGCGGTGCGCCGAAGACCTACGTTTAAACCCAGCTGGTCACTTACTCACTGGTTATAGCTAGCGACAAGGTAGGATGCTTTCTGGTTTTACTGGTAATAAAGTAACTGGTTATAAAATCTAAGCTATACTGGGGTCGGATCAACCAAGTCATCTGGCTAGTGAGAGACAGTTTTAACAGAGGTGGTTCTGCGAACCACGATCTTGTGATGAGTAACCTTGCCTGGGCTGCAGCCTTTAGCTCAATGGGCTAACACGGTCTTGTGGTGCACAGGAGACTTGGGTTCAAACCCAGCCAAGCTCCCACTCGCTGGTTATAGTTGACAACATGCTGGAAAGACTAGCAGAGAAACTAGCAGGCAGAGAGATTCTGTAAGGAAAAGGTTTCAAAAGATACAAGTAATTTTTTCCATTGTGGTTTTCCCCTGAAACTAGCGTTCTTAGCAACCGCTTCTCTAAGAAAGCTTTGATAAACCTGCAGCTTCAGGGCAGGCAGCAGGTAGCAGCACACACACACATATACTGTCTGTATCTGTTTTGAAACTGCTAGACTTACTGTTTAGCCTTGTGCTTTCCTCTACAACCCCTTTGCTCCAGCTTCCCCTTGAGAGTTTTGTAAGGATCGATTCTACACTTCTTGCCAGCTTTGGGCTGCCCCGTTGTAACGAGCATAATTTCTGTTCTCTTTCAACTTTGCTGTTGATTTTATTTATGGGTTAGTGACGGATGGTTCTGGCGTCCCTGGACGACTGGCTTAACAAACAAGCAACAACAACCAAACAGAAGCAATCTTTAAAGCATGACTTGATGTGTGAGCAAATAGAGAATGGAATTTGATTTCCTTCTGAGGCACTGAGATTTGTTATTCCAAAGAAAAGAACAAGTGTGTGGGAATTAGCCTGTATTCTGTGATGAAGCAAAATGAACCAGAACTTGTAGCTTGTAGTGCTGTGTAGCAATTGGTTGCTTGTCAAATGACAGTTCATTAGTAGTCCTAGTGTGTATGTGCTGGTTGTTTTGTGGTGATGATCATGGCAAGGACAGTTGAATGTCACCGGCAGTTCATTGGTTAACATTGTATTGCAACCCCACCCCCTGTCTCATGCACACACACACACACACACACACACACACACACACACACACACACACACACACACACACACACACACACACACACACACACACACACACACACACACACACACACACACACACACACACACACAAACACACACACACACACAAACACACACAAGCACACCCACACACCACACATACACACACACACACACACACACAGTCAGTGTTGCTAGTGCTTGGTCAGCAGAATGTGATGTGGCTGAGGCTTCCCATAGGAGGCCCCCACACTGGGAGGCACATAGCAGATACCACACTGATTGGAACAGAGATAATGCACCACAGAGAGACAGAGAGATAGAGATAGAGATGAGAGTCAGCTTTTGTTTGTCTAGCCTATTTGTGGATGTGAGAGACATTAGTGTGTGTGTTTATGAACACTGGGAGTGCAGCATTGCCCGCTTTCTCTCTATGCTGTGTGAGGGAGAAGGCTTCCACCATGGACAGCTCCCCTCTCTCTCTCTCGCTCTCTCTCTCTCTCTCTCTCTCTCTCTCTCTCTCTCTCTCTCTCTCTCTCTCTCTGTGTCTCTCTCTCACTCTGTTTATCTCTTTCTCTCTCTGCTCTGTAAACTGACTCCTTGACTCTCCGACTGAGACTGAGGCCAACATTGGAACTGCAGCCTGCTGTTTCTCTTGCCTGGTCACCCAGCACTGGAGCTTAAGCTTTCTATTACTTTTACTGAGGTTGCCTGGTCATGCAGCCTGCTGTTTCTCTTAGTAAGATAGCCTGGGTCATTATACTGCACCTCAACAGTCTGCCATAAAATGTGACAAAACTTCATTTATTACACGGCCACATAGTTCATAAAGGCAGCCAGTCTCCAAAGAGTGCAGCAGTGGGAAACTCTAAATCACAGCTCCAAGGGAGACCACAAAGAGATTTGATTTGAAAAAGATGAGAAAGAGGAGTGAAAACGTTTGTTCTAAGACAAAGCCTGTGTGATTGATTTGGTTCATTTCAGGCACTTTTTTCCCCATGTGTTTTCTACTCTTCCGCCCATTTTCATATTTGCCAGGCATGATCGATTTTTTTGTAATGAAATGTAAAAAAAAAAATAATGTCACGGCCTGTGACAACTATCTGTCAAGCGGTTTTCTCATCTCATCACCGCGCCGTTTCAAGGAGAAGAGGAAAGGGAAGCTGAGAGAGAAAGAGAAGAGGGAGGAGAAAGAATGAGTAGCGGGGGAAGAAGTAAAGGAGGGTAAAGGAGAGATCAAATCAAATCACATTTTATTTGTCACATACACGTGTTTAGCAGATGTTATTGCGGGTGTAGCGAAATGCTTGTGTTTCTAGTTCCGACAGTGCAGTAATATCTAACAAGTAATATCTAACAATATATACATATGAGATGAATAGTGCAAGATATGTAAACATTATTATAGTGACTAATGTTCCTTTTCTGAAAGTGGCCAGTGATTTCAATAGGCAGCAGCAGCCTCTAATGGGCTAGTGATGGCTATTGAACGGTCTGATAGAAGCTGTTTTTCATTCTCTCGGTCCCAGCTTTGATGCACCTGTACTGAGCTCGCCTTCTGGATGATAGCGGGGTGAACAGGCAGTGGCTTGGGTGGTTGATGTCCTTGAAGATCTTTTTGGCCTTCCTGTGACATCGTGGGCTGTAGGTGTCTTGGAAAGCGGGTAGTTTTCCCCCGTTTGTGAGGGTTTTAGGTGCAAAGCCACATTTCTTCAGCCTCCTGAGGTTGAAGAGGCTCTGTTGCGCCTTCTTCACTACACTGTCTGCGTGGGTGGACCATTTCAGTTTGTCAGTGATGTGTACGCCAAGGAACTTGAAGCTTTCCACCTTCTCCACTGCGGTCCAGTCGATGTGGATAGGGGTTGCATCTCCTTTGTTTTGTTGACGTTGAGTGAGAGGTTATTTTCCTGGCACCACACTCCCAGAGCCCTCACCTCCTCCCTGTAGGCTGTCTCGTCATTGTTGGTAATCAAGCCTACTACTGTTGTGTCGTCTGCAAACTTGATGATTGAGTTGGAGGCGTGCTTGGCCACACAGTCATGGGTGAACAGGGAGTACAGGAGTGGGCTGAGCACGCACCCTTGTGGGGCCCCAGTGTTGAGGATCAGCGAAGTGGAGATGTTGTTTCCTACCTTCACCACCTGGGGGCGGCCCGTCAGGAAGTCCAGGACCCAGTTGCACAGTGCGGGGTTCAGACCCAGGGCCTCAAGCTTAATGATGAGCTTGGAGGGTACTATGGTGTTGAATGCTGAGCTATAGTCAATGAACAGCATTCTTACATAGGTATTCCTCTTGTCCAGATGGGATAGGGCAGTGTGCAGTGTGATGGAGATTGCATCGTCTGTGGATCTATTGGGGTGGTAAGCAAATTGAAGATTAGAGAATGTTTTTGGCTTATATTGGCTGTGCAGTTGTTTACACAGACAGTAGATGTATCCACGGGTGTACACAGCGTATTTTGGGTTAACAGTTTAGTGAGGAAGGCAGATGGATGTACTAGTTTCCATATTTGGGCTAGTTTAGGATAGTTACCATATTTGTTTGTTAGCCTTCTTTATTGTAGTTGCATCAACAAAGTGATCTGAAATCACACTCAACTTTGAGCTTTTTCAAATGTCATGGTCTCCAACAGAGATCAGTCGGTAGCACTCACTCGATCGCAGACTTCTAAAGCTTTACAAGTGATTAAACTTTAAAACTAATTCTGCTTAATCTTTTATCTAAGAGACTGCACGCACTTCACATTTGATTAACTTCAGCCATCTACAACTTCGACCTTCAAGAAACTTCGGCGTTGAAATTCAACTGCCACTTGCCGTGTATTCACACTGCCCTTGAATTTAATAGACCATACCTTCAATAATGTTTTCTCTGGACTTCAATCTCAGGCAGGTCAAGTTAAATGAATGACTGAAATCAATGCATGAATGGATGGATGGACAGTGTCTTTGTGAATAGACTTAGAATTGCATTGACAGGGATGAGTTGGCTCGGCCTGTTGCTAGCTAGCGAGGAGCATAGTTTAATCAGAGAGAGCTAATCACATCTCTCTCTCTCTCTCTCTCTCTCTCTCTCTCTCTCTCTCTCTCTCACACACACACACACACACACACACACACACACACACACACACACACACACACACACACACACACAGACAGACGTCAGGCTCATCTCTGTGGGTAACCAGGGTTCAGCTCCTCCTTGGCTAGCCGGGGGGAAAAGGCGAGGTGGAGTCATGCTTGAGCACCAATGCCCTTTTGTCCGCCTCAGCCACCGTGGAAGGGTCTGCTACCTCTCTGAGGAAGAGAGAGAGAGAAGTGTGTAAGTGTGTGTGTGTGCGTGTGAGTGTGTGTGTTAGTGTGTGTGTGAGTTCACGCTCGTGCTTGTGCATGCACGGTCTGGATCACGACCCTGTCACGTCTGAGCAGCGATGGTGTGGTTCTGCTTCCTTGCCTTGTCTGTTTTGGGCACAGTCCTCCGAGCGGCTGAGTCTCTCCAGACTAGGCCCATGACAGGCATTTACACTTTACAGTTGCTAAGCTAACTCAGCCCAACACAGTGTCCAAACAGCAGAACTCTGTTTGAGATTGGATATTAAAGAACAGTATAGACTGTGCTATGCTCTGTGTCTCCTGTCCCCATTTATCAGCATACAGTATATTTTCATGCTATCTTACTAAGCCCATCTCATGTCCTAGGCCTCTAGACTATTCTGTCAGCTCTGCAACTCTGTATCAACATTAAACTGAGTCTGCATATTGTAGCCCACTGCCCTCATTTTGGCTTTGGAGTGAAGTATAATGAATGTGATTTATGAGGTGGACATGTGGTGTGGTTTGGCAGAGCAACAAGGTTGTGACTTTGTCTCTGCTTGTTGGTGATTGGGAGTGTCCATCTTTGTCCGTAGTACACAAGTTCTTTCTCTATCCTTCTCTCTCTCTCTCTCTCTCTTTCTCTCTCTCTCTCTCTCTCTTTTACTTTCGCTATTTCTCCTTCTCTCTCTCTCTCTATCCTTCTCTCTCTCTCTCTCTCTCTCTCTCTCTCTCTCTCTCTCTCTCTCTCTCTCTCTCTCTGTCTCTCTATCCTTCTCTCTCTCTCTCTCTCTCTCTGTCTCTCTCTCTCTCTCTCTCTCTCTCTCTCTCTCTCTCTCTCTCTCTCTCTCTTCTCTCTCTCTCTATCTTCTCTCTCTCTCTCTCTCTCTCTCTCTCTCTCTCTCTCTCTGTCTCTCTCTCTCTCTCTCTCTCTCTCTCTCTCTCTCTCTCTCTCTCTCTCTCTCTCTCTCTCTCTCTCTTTCTCTCTCTCTCTCTCTCTCTCCTCCTCCTCTCTAACTCCCGCTCTATCCAGCAAATGTTCTGTTAGAAAACAAATAAAGGCCCAGTTGTGCTCTTACTTAGCAGTGCATGTATGCTCGCTGTGTGTGGTACATGGAGTGTGACTAGACTGTGGGGTGAGGTAACCCTCCGCTTAGAGGAGTGTGTGCGCTGGTGCATGTGTTTTTGTGCGTGTCAAAATCAAATCAAATCAAATGTATTGGTCACATACACGTTATTGCGAGTGTAGCGAAATGCTTGTGCTTCTAGTTCCGACAGTGCAGCAACATCTAGCAAGTAATATCTAACAGTTCCACAACAAAAACATAATACACACAAATCTAAGTAAAGGAATGGAATAAGAATATAGAAATATATGGATGAGCAATGTCATTATCAGAGTGGCATAGGCTAAGATGCAATAGATAGTATAGAATACAATATATATATATGAGATGGGTAATGCAAGATATGTAAACATTATTAAAGTGGCATTATTAAAGTGACTACTGTTCCATTTATTAAAGTGGCTAGTGATTTTCAAGTCTGTATGTAGGCAGCAGCCTCTCTGTGCTAGTGATGGCTGTTTAACAGTCTGATGGCCTTGAGATAGAAGCTGTTTTTCAGTCTCTCGGTCCAAGCTTTGATGCACCTGTGCTGACCTCGCCTTCTGGATGATAGCGGGGTGAACAGGCAGTGGCTCGGGTGGTAGTTGTCCTTGATTATCTTTTTGGCCTTCCTGTGACATCGGGTGTTGTAGGTGTCCTGGAGGGCAGGTAGTTTGCCCCCGGTGATGCGTTGTGCAGACCGCACCACCCTCTGGAGAGCCCTGCGGTTGTGGGCGGTGCTGTTGCCATACCAGGCAGTGATACAGCCCGACAGGATGCTCTCAATTGTGCATCTGTAAAGGTTTGAGAGGGTTTTAGGTGAGTGTGTGTGTGCGTGTACGTGCTTGTGTGACATCAAAGGACTTTCATCCAGCCTGTTTCATTACTCCCTGTCTGTCTGGCCCTGTGCTGACTCTCGCCCCTCGACCCTCGCCTCTGACACGTCCTGTAGATAATTGGTATGGCCGTGTGATGGCCGAGCTGCTCCCAGTAAACACAGCAAGTGCTTGCAGACTGATATGAGAAGTGGATGAGGGCTTCAATAGGATATATAGACTAATGGATACCCGTGCTTGTGTGTGCAAACTGTGCTTTCGAACTGTGGTTGGTGTTTGTATGTAGTTTGCATGTCTGTGTGATAGCTTCTTTTTGTTGTTTTAGATTTGTGTTGATTTGTCTCCTAAGCGTCATCTTTTTGTTTGTGAGTGGGTTTGTTTCCTGCAGACTCACGTGCAGATGTAGGATCTTAATTTGATCAACCTGTTGCAGGATCATTTTAGTGGATTTGAGGTTTAAAAAGGCTTCTGAAGTTTGTAATTTCCCCCTTTGAACTGTCAGACTTGATTTTCCCTTACGAAAAATGCATCAACCCCTACAAATATGTCCATTAATTAAAATCCACATAATAATTCACATTTCCTGTTGCAGCAGGATTATTTTCTTGCTCTAGCAAACTGCCGCAAATTAAGATCCTGCATCTGTAAGGGGAGATGTGTTTCCTATTATCGTATTATTATTTCTGGTTTTAATGATATATCTATCCATTTACAGGCAGCGGAGGACAAATTGAACCTGCCGATGCAAATTGAGTTTGTCTTACCCTTAATGAAGGGTTAATTTATCCAGAATTAAATGTATCTAAGATAGTGAGGTAATGCAGTATAAACAGTGAGACACACATAGGCTATTTATCATGATCATATTACCCTAATATTGGATTATAACATACAAAGTATGTTCCATTGTGAATGAATCCAGAATTATGCAGATAGAGCTATTCTCCTACACACATATAAGCGATATATCGTTATTATATTAGCCTTTATATTAAAGTGTAGCAAACAATGTTTGTTCCATTGCGTACCAAATGTTATTTTGGTCCCTATGAGGACTAAAGGAAAGTCACAACTAAATAATTACTTTATCTGTGTGTGCACATTTGTGTGTGTGTGATCATTCATTTACCTTCGCCACCCATGCCTGAACCTCTTGGCAATTATGATCTATTTGAGTCCCCCTGCAAAACCCAAGAGGTTTACGAACATAATGTGAAATATGAATGATGCTGTCACACACAGAAACACGATTCAGTTATTCCATTTCATAAATAGAAGAATCTGTATAGTACTGTTACTAGGATGGAATAATTCCTGTTGTTTCTTAAAAGCTACAATCTGGGATTTGTTTATCAGAAAAATGGCAGCCACGCCACTTGTTTTGGTATGAAGTTAAGTGATGGGGCTAGGGAAATGTAACCCCTCTGAAATTCATAGCCAGCATTCTACACTGTAAAACAAATATTGTTGTTTCAGCTAATTATTAGTTTAATCAACTTTTCAGTCCAAGTGTTACCTTAAAAATATGTTGGCCTAAACTTAGCTCCAACTTTAGAAAACATAGGCAAAAATGCAGTTCACTTAAAATGATGTGTTTGCTCAAATTGTCTCTTATGTTCATTCATATGAATTAACTAAATACAAATAGTTGACTCCAATTATTATTTGGGCATCTTACCTAAAAAAAAAAGGCTGTGGAACTAGTTACACAGACACACACACAATGCTTTTAACATACAACGTTTTCAATGAATTACCAAGCTTTGAGAAATTTGCTGTAGATTGTTGGGGTAACTTTCTTGGGTAGGGTAGACTGCAGCCCCCCAAGGAGATGATGCTACCTTTAAAAGGGCCGAATGATGTGACATACTGACTCCACTGAAAACATTGTATGTTAAAAGCACTGTGTGTGTGTAACTAGTTCCACATACTTTTTTAGTTAAGATGCCAAAATAATAATTTCGAGTTAAATTAACATATGAGACAATTTAAGCAAACAAATCATTTTAAGTTGACTGCATTTTTGCCTACGTTGGAGCTAAGTTTGGGCCAATTATATATATTTTTTTGAGTAACACTTGGACCGAAAAGTTGAGTAAAAAAAAAAAAGGCTGTGGAACCTGTTACTTAATAATAATTAGTTCAAACAACTAGATTTGTTTTACAGTGTAGATGCAAGGACAGACAGTCCCTGACATCCACATGATAGTTTAGAACATGTTTCGACGATTCCCAGAGCTTTAATGAGAGCAATTTCAACATACAGTAATACTGATCTCGCTCTGTGTTAATTGAGCCAGGCTCATTATTTTCTGTAATCTGTGAGGAGCGTGTGAATCCTCAGACATGATGCCCATTTGTTTTGCCGAGATTGTGTGAGAGTGTGTATGAGTGAGTGTGCAGTGTGAGTTCCCCCGCAAGTCTTTTTGTTGGGTAGGAAAGCGTCAGGCGTCTCTGACTGGAAATGATAATGATCTCAGTTAGTACACACTCTCCATGTAAGAGGGAGGGAGGGAGGGAAAGAAGGGGAGACGGAAAGGAAAGAGGGAGATACGGGGAGAGGGAGAGAGGAAGAGAGGGAGGGGGAGATAGGGAGAAAGGGTGAGAGGGAGAGTGATGGGAAAGAGCGGAAAACAGAGAAGACAGGGAGAGAGAAGGTGGAAGAGAGGGCTTGTAGTAAGAAAGAGTCAGTACTGTATGAATTTATACTAATTAGCCCCGGGTGGAGCTTCAGATCATAGAGATACAACATAATCGTGTTCTATTTCATTCTGAGCTTCAACTTCTCCCTCACATCACACAGGTCAGTACTGGGCCACTTTGGTCCTAAGAGGGATTGGTAATGACCCTGGGATATATCCCAAATGGCACCCTATTCCCTATATAGTGCACTATTTTGACCAGGGCCCACAGTAGTGCACTAGGAAATAGGGTGCCATTTAGGACGGAGAACTAGAGAATGGAATAGTGAAGTCTTTTTTGACATAGGCCTAACCTAATAGGTCTAGATGTGCTAGCTAGCCTACATTATGGCATTCTCCTCCAACCAACAGTGCCTTCAGAAAGCATTCATACACCTTGACTTATTCCACATTTTGTTTTGTTACAGCCTGAATTCAAAATGAATTCAATATAAAACATTTTCTCACCCATCTGCACACAATACCCCGTAATGACAAAGTGAAAACATGGTTTTAGAAATTGTTGCAAAAAGTCTAATTTACATAAGTATTCACACCACTGAGTCAATACATGTTAGAATCACCTTTGGCAGCGATTACAGCTGTGCGTCTTTCTGGGTAAGTCTCTTAAGAGCTTTGCACACCTGGATTGTACAATATTTGCCCATTATTCTTTATAACATTCTTCAAGCTCTGTCAAGTTGGTTGTAGATCATTGCTAGATCACTTAGGAACATTCAGCGTCGTCTTGGTAAGCAACTCCAGTGTATATTTGGCCTTGTGTTTTAGGTTATTATCCTGCTGAAAAGTGAATTTGTCTCCCAGTGTCTGTTGGAAAGCAGACTGAAGCATTTTATCCTAAATAAACTTGCCGATGGCAAGTATACCCATAACATAATGCAGCCACCCCCATGCTGGAAAATATGAAGAGTGATACTCAGTGATGTGTTGTGTTGGATTTGCCCCAAACATAACACTTTGTATTCAGGACATAAAGTTAATTTCTTTGCCAAATTATTATCAGTTTTACATTAGTGCCTTATTGCAAACAGGCTGCATGTTTTGGAATGTTTTTATTATGTACAGGCTTCCTTCTTTGCACTCATTTAGGTTAGTATTGTGGAGTAACTACAGTGTTGTTGATCCATCCTCAGTTTTCTCGTATAACAGCCATCAAACTGTGACTGTTTTAAGTCACCATTGGCCTGAGCGGTTTTCTTTCCTCTCCGGCAACTGAGTTAGAAAGGATGCCTGTATCTTTGTAGTGGCTGGGTGTATTGTTACACCAACCAAAGTGTAATTAATAACTTCACCATGCTCAAAGGGATATTCAATGTCTGCTTGTTTTATTTTTACCCATCTACCCTTCTTTGCGAGGCATTGGAAAACCTCCCTGGTCTGTGGTTGAATCTGTGTTTAAAATTCACTGCTCGACTGAGGGACCTTACAGATAATTGTATGTGTGGGGTACAGAGATGAGGTAGTCATTCAAAAATCATTTTAAACACTATTATTGCACACAGAGTGAGTCCATGCAACTTATTATGTGACTTGTTAAGCACATTTTTACTCCTGAACTTATTTAGGCTTGCCGTATCAAAGGGGTTGAATACGTATTGACTCGAGACATTTCAGCTTTTCGTTTTTTATTAATTTGTAAACATTTCTAAAAACATAATTCCACTTTGACATTATGGGGTATTATGTATATACCAGTGACACAAATATCAATTTAATCCCTTTTAAATTCAGGCTGTAACAAGACAAAATGTGGAAAAAATCAAGGGGTGTGAATACCTTCGGAAGTCACTGTATGTTACTAATTTCAATGAGCATTCTCTCGATTAGATCATCCGTCTCGGATCATTTGTAGCTGTATTGTGAACAGAGACATGGCCATCCTTGGTCATTGTGAGTGCTAGTGAATGCCTGTGTCCCAAATGGCACCCTATTCCCTATATAGTGCACTCCTTTTGACCAGAGCCCTATGGGGGAACAGGGTGCCATTTGAAAACCAACCTAGGTGATTGATACAGCATTAGCTGCTGTTCTGTTTATCTATACTGCAGGAGTGTTAGTAATATGCCTATAACAAATATAAGACACACTCTCTCAATGTCTCTCTCGGCGTCACAAACGGAGGCATGGGATGCCTTTACAAGCTTGGAAGAATAAGCACAATAGTCAAGTTAATTTATCTTGCCCACGGTAGTCCCTTTGAAAGTGCGGGGAGAAGAGCTTTCGGATACGAGCTGGGATGCGCTAGATTTTTTTCCCTGTCAATTTGGATGATTCAGTGTTGCTCTCAGCCGGGGAATAGAAGCCTTGCCTCCGGAGGCTCCCAGAGAGCCTGCTAGCTATACCACCTGACAGTGCAGGAGATAGCAGGCCCATTTATTATACAATAGCCTTCCCTGTTAGCTAGCTAGCACTGCTGCCTGCTGCTGATGTAGTATGACGGTGCATCTGTCCCAAATGGAACCCTATTCCCTATGTAGTGCACTACCTTTGACCAGGGCCCATAGGGAATACCATAGGGCTCTGATCAAAAGAAGTGCACTACATGGGGAATAGGGTTCCATTTGGGACGTACCCCAACACTTACACTCCTACGGGCTAGCTTACGATGAGTCTGTCCGACCGGGAAGTCAACTCAGCTGCCATGGAAGTGTGTAAACATTTGGACTGCAGAATGCAGAGAAAGACTGAAGGGAGATAAAGAGAAGAGAGAGGAGAACACAGGCATCTTAACCTCTACAAGCCACGAGTCGACAACAGAGGGAATATGACCCACTCTTTTGAACAGGTGCCTGAATATGAACAAGAAGTAGCCTACAGAGTACAGCCTGAGCCAGAACTCTAATAATATGTAATCATCTTTATACAACAATAGAAGTTATCTTTATCATGATACTCATCTATAGCCATATTCCCTTAAGTCTCTAAACCCTGTAATAATGATTATGTAATAATAATATATCATCATAAAACCCGCACATATTTGTCCTTCTGCCACTGGGCTCTGCGCTGTAAGCGTTCAGCCGCCTGAGTGGACCTCGTCTGTCTGGAGAGGGCTTGACTGATTAGCAGAGACAAGGCCAGGACCTCTTGGTCATGGTCAACAGTCACTCCAGCCTCTGGATGCTGGAGAGACTCAGTGAACCTTTAGAGCAGGTCAGTACAGTAGAGAAGGGAGGGAGGGGTAGTTAGAGAGGGAATGAGGGAGGGAGGGAGGTAGAGAGGGAATGAGGGAGGGAGGGAGGTAGAGAGGGAATGAGGGAGGGAGGGAGGTAGAGAGGGAATGAGGGAGGGAGGGAGGTAGAGAGGGAATGAGGGAGGGAGGGAGGTAGAGAGAGAGGCAGACAGGCTCAGACATACAGATAGGCAGGCCAGGCGGTCATTGTAAATAAGAATTTGACCTGCCTAGTAAAATAAAGGTTAAATTAAATAGGCCTAAATAAATAAATATCCCCAATTGTCACCATCTATCCAGTCCATTTGGAATCCTAGGATATCTTGTACTGGCTAGATGATCCAGCTCCACGCAGTGGCTGATTTGGCTTCCCCATACATGTTAACAGGCTCTAGCCTGCAAGGCTGTATTAAAGCTGTGGGTTGGAAGACAAAGCAGGGAGTCCACTGTCATGAACCTCCTTTTAGCCAGTCACCTTGCATGAATAAAGCCGACACAAATGCCCAGTCATATATCACCGCCCCCCAAATGAGTGGAGTGGACAAGTGTGCCAAATGAAGAGTCCCGGTAACACCTCTTAAGTACACAGGACGCCTCGGAGGCATTTGACACCCCTCAGACTTTATCCCATCCTGTCATCAGTATGACTGGAAGGGATAGTGTGTGTGGGTGTGTGCTAGCAACTATCACAGTCACACACTGAAGTGTTCAGGTCAGGCCTGCCTGTTTGCCTTCACACATCATAAACCCGAGCTAGGACCCAGACAGGCAGACAAGGACATGACTGCCTGAGCATGACAATGACAGTGTTTGCTGCCTGGCATCCAGCCCCAGCACAGGAGACACAGCAGTGGGGTGTGTGTATGTGTTTGTGTCTGTCTGTGCGTGTGTGACTCTAAATAAACCGGACGCTGGAGTCAGTATGTCATATCACCGGGCCCTTTTGAAGGTAGCATCATATCCTTGGGGAGCTGCTGTCACTGTCAATGATTTATGGTGAATGTAACGTACTTTAGTTTAGTTTTAGTTTCACTGCATCAATGGAAAATCAAACGGATTGCAGTATTATAGCCTACTCTACCCAAGAAAGTTACCCCAACAATCTACAGCAATTTTTTCAAGGCTTTGGAATTTGGTCCAGTGGTTTGAATACTCATCAACATACTGTACCTCTGCAGTAGCATGAGGCTAAGTCTATACATGCAGTTTCCAACATGCTGTTAGTGCAGAAAGAGGTAATAAAAACGTAGAATCAGAGAAAGTAAAGTTAAGCGATTACGGCTTGGCGTTCTCTCTTGCATCGCTCTAATCTGGGGGAACCACAGCGTTAGCACTTAGGCCATCGTGGACGGTAATTGAAAGCGCACTGGACCATCTGTTAATGTCCCATTCTTTTCCCTTATGCTCTAGCACTATGTTTGTGTTAGTGTGTGTGAAACGCAGAGGGACACTGATACAGGGGGCTGAGACGGTTCTTATAGCAGCAGAAGTGCCGCGTATGCAGATTAATTCACATAGATCCCCAGTAAGCCAGAAGACTCCCCGTCCACAGGCTACCAAACTGCTTTCCCCGGTCACCAGTTGTACCAAAACTCCCCATAGAAATCCCCTTTGAGTTGCCCGAAAATCCGACATGCGGAGGCTGAAATCTTTTCCGTGTTAGCGGTCCTTGGCTGTTTTAGCTGAGCTGTAGCCGTGTCCGTTGTGGCTCTTTGGGGAAGGTGAGTCTTTGTCCCGGGGCCCCAGCGGAGGCTAGAGGAGGGACTGCTGTGCTGTGCTTTACACATGAATGACTTCAGCAGGCCCATTCAGGGTGAATTCAGTCTCTCTCAGAGGCATAGTGAGCTGCTTCTGCTTCGGCCCCTCCAGTCTGCTGCTGTAGTCTGTGGTACTTTACTTCAGAGCCACATGAGCTGAACCCGTAGAAATGTACATGGCTGAACAATCACTTTCCTTTCTGGCGTGGCATAGCGTAAACACATGAACACAAACCAGTGGTGGCTGGTTGTACTTCAAATCTGAGGACAGGCTCACATCGTAAAGGCTAGAATGGAATAAATGGAACAGTGTCAAATATATCAAACAAATGGTTTCCATGGATTTGATACCATTCCATTCACTCCATTCCAGCCATTATTATGGGACATCCTCCCCTTATCCATCTCCTCTGACACAAATGCAGAATACACACTTACTACACACACATACGCTATGCCACTCACTAATTGACCCATTCATGCGCACACACATTGAAAATATAGCTAAATGCACACCCATATTGACTACCGACTCACGATACACTCCACCAGCCTACAGCTAAGAGATGGTCTGTAACATAGAAATATAATGAGTTAACGGGATAGAAACTCTGAATGTGGATACCCATTCTAGTAATTATATTTCTATGGTCTAATACTGTTGTTTAGAGAACTAGAATATTCCTCTCAAACATGAGCTTTATTGATTTTGCATGGGAAGCCAGTGGACCATGTCAAGCAAACTGTGTTGTGAGAAGAGTACGCTAGCCATTACGGTATTGTGCGTGATGAGCATTTGCGGACGTATTTAAAACACAACTGCTCTGTCTTCCTAGGAGAGCTCTGAAAAAGTTTTATGTCGTTGAATGTAAACGAAAACAACAACAGAAACAACAACTGACTTTTTGACCTGTATTGCCTACAGGCATGTCCTCTTCCTACACTTGTAGCAGAGAGAGAGAGAGAGAGAGAGAAAGAGAGAGAGAGAGAGAGAGAGAGAGAGAGAGAGAGAGAGAGAGAGAGAGAGAGAGAGAGAGAGAGAGAGAGAGAGAGAGAGAGAGAGAGCGAGAGAGAGAGAGAGAGAGAGAGAGAGAGAGAGCGAGAGAGAACCCCGAAACACACCACCATCTATACTTACCTTGGTCTGACTATAAATTAATCTGGGCAGTTTGACATGGCCATGAAGTCTCTACCAGATAAAACATGCAGAACATATTTTTCAATTAGAAAGGGGCTGTATAAATTTAACCCATCAATTAGAATTTGGCTTCAATTATTTGACTCTGTCATAACTCCAATCCTTCTATATGGCAATTTTCAATATACATCATATACACCTGGAAATTTGTACAAATATTCTTGGTGTGCACTGAAATGCCCTAAACCTAGCCTGTAGGGCAGAACTTGAGAGATTCCCCCTAGCACTCCAAATAGATCCAGGATATTATCATCATAAGGCTTTCTTATGCAAACACCACAACCCAGAGAGTGACCATAATTCAAGCACATAGAAATCTCTAACCAAAATACATACACTAATTATAGGCAAAACGAAATTACATTTAATCACAAACTTCAATTTTGCCAAATTCTAAATAAAGATATCAAATTGGCACAACACCTTGTCAAAATCAAAGAATTTCAACAAAAGAAGACGTTAACAATGTAC